>NC_047679.1:64612769-64915087 GCF_011762505.2 Arvicanthis niloticus
GCAACAGGTAAGAACCCTCTTTCACTACCCTATGCCCTAGAGCTACAACTGGGAGCCTAGGGAGCTCAAGACCCATCAGACACCCAAACTCCATGCTTCCAGAATACCACCCCCCCTTCCAGCCCTCTCTTGATCCATTTGGCTGGGGCAGATACCTAGCTGGTCTGCTCCTGTAAAGACACCTTATCTTGAGGCATTCTAGAGGAGCCACTACACTCAGAGCAGCGAACACCTAGCTCATCTGCTCCTGTGAAGAAACCATATCCTGAGACATCCTAGAGGAACCACTGCACTCAGAGCAGCAGGATTTCAGGATCTCAGATGCAGCCTGAGTCCCAGGAGTTCTTCCACCAAGGAGCTCAGGATCACAGGATCACAGAGACACCTGGACTCCGAGGAGTTCTGACACAAGCAAGATAACTGGAAAGACAGGCTTCAGTCAGAGACAGTGAGTACAGGTAGCACTAGAGTTAACCAGATGGTAAAAGGCAAGGGCGAGAACATAAGCAACAGAAACCAAAGTTACTTGGCATCATCAGAACCCAGTTTCTCCCATCATAACAAGCCCTGGACACGCCATCACACCAGAAAAGCAAGATTCAGAATGAAAATCACTTCTCATGATGATGATAGAGGACTTTAAGAAGGACTAAATAACTCCCTTAAAGAAGTACAAGAGAACACAGGTAAACAGGTAGAAGCCCTTAAAGAGGAAACACAAAAATTCTTTAAAGAATAGCAAGAAAACACAACAAAAAGGTGAAGGAATTTAAAAAAAACCATCCAGGATCTAAAAATGGAAGTAGAAACAATAAAGAAATCTCACAGGGAGAATACCCTGGAGATAGAAAACCTAGGAAAGAGATCAGGAGTCATAGATGCAAGCATCACCAACAGAATACAAGAAATAGAAGAGAGAATCTCATGTGCAGAAGATACCATGGAAAACATTGACACAACTGTCAAAGAAAATACAAAATGCAAAAAGCTCCTAACCCAAAACATCCAGGAAATCCAGGACACAATGAGAAGACCAAACTTAAGGATAAGATTCCCAACGTAAAGGGCCAGTAAATATATTCAACAAAATTATAGAGGAAAACTTCTTTAACCTAAATAAAGAGATGTCCATGAACATACAACAAACCTACAGAACTCCAAATAGACTAGACCAGAAAAGAAATACCTCTTGTCACATATTAATCAAAACATCAAATGCACAAAACAAAGAAAAATACTAAAAGCAGTAAAGGAAAAAGGTAAAGTAACACATAAAGGCAGACCTATAAGAATTACAGTAGACTTCTCACCAGAGACTATAAAAGCCATAAGATCCTGGACTGATATCATACAGACCCTAAGTGAACATAAATTCTAGCCCAGACTACTATACCCAGCAAAACTCTCAATCACTATAGATGGAGAAGCCAAGATATTCCATGATAAAGCCAAATTTACACAGTATCTTCCCACAAATCCAGCACTTCAAAGGATAATTGATGGAAAACTCCAACAGAAGGAGGGAAAACTATAACCTAGAAAGAGCAAGAAAGTAACCGCCCAACAACCCCAAAGAAGATAGCTACACAAACAAAATTCCACCTCTAAAAATAAAAATAAGAGGAAGCAACAATCATTTTTCTTTGATATCTTTTAACATCAATGGACTCAATTCATCAATAAAAAGATGAAGACTATCAGACTGGATACATAAATAGGACCCAGAATTTTGCTGCATATAGGAAACGCACCTCAGTGACAAAGACAGACACTACCTCAGAGGAAAAAGATGGAAAACAATTTTCCAAGCAAATGGCCCCAAGAAACAAGCTGGGATAGTGATTCTAATATCAAATATAATCGACTTTCAACCAAAAATAAGGAAGGACACTTCATATTTATCAAAGGAAATATCTACAAAGATGAACTCTCAAGTCTGAACATCTCTGCTCCAAATGCAAGGGCAACCACATACATAAAAGAAACTTTACTAAAGCTCAAAGTACACATTGCACCTCACACAATAATAGTGGGGGTTTTCAACACCTCACTCTCAGCAAAGGACAGATCATGGAAACAGAAATTAAACAAAGACACAATTAACAGAACTTATGAACCATATGCATTTAATGGGTATCTATAGAACATTTCATCCTAAAACAAAAGAATATACCTTTTTCTCAGCCCCTCATGGTACCATTCTCCAAAATAGACCATATAATTGGTCACAAAACAGGCCTTAACAGATACAAAAAGATTGAAATAATCCCTTGCATGCTATCAGATCACCACAGACTAAGGCTGGTCTTTAATAATGACAAAAACAATGGAAAGCCCATATACACATGGAAACTGAACAACGCTCTACTCAATGATGACTTGGTCAAGGAAGAAATAAACAAATAAATTAAAAACTTTTTAGAATTTAATGAAAAGAAGAACACATTATACCAAAACTTGTGGGACTCCATGAAAGCAGTGGTAGGAGGAAAACTCATAACTGTAAGTGCCTACAAAAAGAAACTGGAGAGAGCATACACTAGCAGCTTTACCGCACACCTGAAAGCTCTAGAACAAAAAGAAGCAATATATCCAAGATTAGTAGACAGCAGGAAATAATCAAACTCAGGGCTGAAAATCAACCAAGTAGAAACAGAAGAACTATACAAAATATAAACAAAACCAGGAGCTGTTTTTTTGAGAAAATCAACAAGATAAATAAACCCTTAGCTAGATTAACCAGAGGGCACAGAGACCGTATCTAAATTAATAAAATCAGAACTGAAAAGGGAGACATAACAACAGAAACTGAGGAAATTAAAAAAAATCATCAGATCCTACTACAAAGGCCTATACTCAACTGGAAACTGGAAAATCCGGAAGAAATAGACAATTTTCTAGACAGATACCAGGTACCAAAATTAAATCAGGAGCAAATAAACCATCTAAAGTTTCCCATAACCCCTAAAGAAATAACGGCAGTCATTAAAAGTCTCCCCACCAAAAAAAGCCCAGGAACAGATGGTTTTAGTGTAGAATTCTATCAGACCTTCAAGGAAGACTTAATCCCAATTCTCTTCAAACTATTCCACAAAACAGAAACAGAAGGAACACTACCCAATTCGTTCTATGAAGCTACAATCACACTCATACCTAAATCTCACAAAGACCCAAAAAAGAAAGAGAACTTCAGACCAATATCCCTTATGAATATTGATGCAAAACTACTCAATAAAATTCTTGAAAACCAAATCCAAGAACACATAAAAACAATCATCCATCATGATCAAGTAAGCTTTATCCCAGGAATGCAAGGATGGTTCAATATTCAGAAATCCACCAGTGTAATCCACTATATAAACAAACTCAAAGGGAAAAAAAAAAAACACATGATCATCTCACTAGATGCTGAGAAAGCATTTGACAAAATTCAACATCCCTTCATGGAAAAAGTCTTGGAAAGGTCAGGAATTCAAGGGCAAGACCCATGTATAGTAAAAGCAATATACAGCAAATCAGTAGCCAACATCAAACTAAATGGAGAGAAACTTGAAGCAATCCCACTAAGATCAGGGACTAGAAAATGCTGCCCACTCTCGCCCTACCTATTCAGTATAGTACTGGAAGTCCTTGCCAGAGCAATTAGACAACAAAAAAAGTCAAAGGGATACAAATATGAAAAGAAGAGATCAAAATTTGACTATTTGCAGATGATATGATAGTATTCTTAAGTGACACTAAAACTTCCACCAGAGAACTCCTAAACCTGATAAACAACTTAGCATATTGACAGGATATAAAATCAACTCAAACAAATCAGTAGCCTTCCTCTACTCAAAGGATAAACAGGCTGAGAAAAAATTTGGGAAACGACACCCTTCACAATAGTAACAAATAATATAAAATACCTTGGTGTGAATCTAACCATGCAAGTGAAATATCTGTATGACAAGAACTTCAAGTCTCTGAAGAAAGAAATCAAAGAAGATCTAAGAAGATGGAAAAATCTGCCATGCACAAGGATTGTCAGGATTAATATAGCAAAAATGGCCATCTTGCAAAAAAGAATCTACAGATTCAATGCAATCCCCATCAAAATTCCAAATCAATTCTTCATAGAGATAGAAAGAGCAATTTGCAAATTCATTTGGAATAACAAAAAACCCAGGATAGTGAGAACTATTCTCAACAATAAAAGAACTTCTGGGGGAATCACCATCCCTGACCTCAAACTGTACTACAGAGCAGTAGTGATAAAAACAGCATGATATTGGTACAGAGACAGGCAGGAAGATCAGTGGAATAGAATTGAAGATCCAGAAATGAAACCATACGCCTATGGTCACTTGATCTTTATCAAAGGATATAAAACTATCCAGTGGAAAAAGGACAGCATTTTCAACAAATGGTGCTGGTTCAACTGGAGGTCAGCATGTAGAAGTATGCAAAGTGATCCATTCTTATCCCCTTGTACAAGCTCAAGTCTAAGTGGATAAAGGACCTTCACATAAAACCAGATACACTGAAACTAATAGAAGAGAAATTGTGGAAGACCCTCAAATACCTAGGCACAGGGTAAATGTTCCTGAACAGAACACTAGTTGTTTATGCTCTAAGATCAAGAATCGAAAAAATGGGACCTCAAAATTACAAAGCTTGTGTAAGGCAAAAGACAGTCAATAGGACAAAACGCCAACCAACAGATTGGGAAAAGATCTTTATGAATCCTACATCAGATAGAGGGCTAATATCCAATATATATAAAGAACTCAAGAAATTAGACTCCAGGCAACCAAATAATCCTATTAAAAATGGGGTACAGAGCTAAACAAAGAATTCTCAACTTAGGAAACTCAAATGGTTGAGAAGCACCTAAAGAAACATATAACATCCTTAGTCATCAGGGAAATGCAAATCAAAACAACCCTGATATTCTACCTCACACCAGTCCAGAATGGCTAAGATCAAAAACTCAGGTGATAGTAGATGCTGGTGAGGATGTAGAGAAAGAGGAACACTCCTCTATTGTTGGTGTAATTGCAAGCTAGTGCAACCACTCTGGAGAATCAGTCTGGCGGTTCCTCAGAAAATTGGACATAGCATTACCTGAGGACCCAACTATACCACTCCTGGGCATATACCCAGAAGATGCTCCAACATATAACAAGGACATATGCCCCACTATGTTCATAGCAGCCTTATTTATAATAGCCAGAAGCTGGAAAAGAACCCAGATGTTCTTTAACAGAAGTATGGATATAAAAATGTGTACATTTACACAATTGAGTATTACTCAGCTATTAAAAATAATGAATTCATGAAATTCACAGGCAAATAGATGGAACTAGAAAATATCATCCTGAGTGAGGTAACCCAATCACAAAAGAACACACATGGTATTCACTCACTGATAATTGGATATTAGCCCAGAAGCTTTAAATACCCAAGATTCAACTCACAGACCACATGAAGAAGGAAGACCAAGTGTTGGTGCTTTCCTACTTCTTAGAAGGAGTAACAAAATACTTAAGGGAGCAAATATGGAGACAAAGTGTGGGACAGAAACTGAAGGAGGGCTGGAGGGCTGTCTGTAGACCATTCCACCTGGGTATCCATCCAATGTGCACTCACCAAAGGTAGACATTGATGTGGATGCCAGGAAGTGCATGCTGATCGGAGCCTGATATAGCTGTCTTCCTTAGAGGTCTTCAAGAGTCTGACATATTCAGAGGTGGATGCTCACAGCTAACCATTGAACTGATCAAGGAGTTCCCAATGGAGAAGTTAGAGAGAAGCCTGAAGGAGCTGAATGGGTTTGTGGCCCCATGAGGAGAGCAACAATACCAACCAACCAGAACTCCCAGAGTCTAAAGCACCAGCCTGGGAGCACATAGGGAGGGACCCGTGGCTCCAGCTGTATATTTAGGGGTGAATGGCCTTTTTGGGGATAGGTAGGAGAGTAGACCCTTGTTCACATGAAGGCTGGACGCTGAGTGTGGGGGAATTCGAGGTTTGGGGGGGGGTAGTAGTGTTGGGGGTAGGTGGGGCATATCCTCATAGGATCAGGAGGAGGGGGGAAGGGATAGGCTGTTCCTGGGCAGGGTGAGGAGAAATGGTGTAATGGGATAACATCTGAAATCTAAATAAACTATCCAATAAAAAATTTAAAAGAAAGAAAATAGATATTCTAACAGGTGTGAGGTGCTGTTTCATTGGGAATTGTGTATGCATATGTACTTGTTTTCTGGTGTATGTGCTCGTATGCTTGCATCCATTCATGGGAAGGGAAAACATTGTGCACATGTATGTATTTTTTTGTGGGATTCCAAGGTTGACCTCAAGTGATATCTTCTATTGTTCATGTTATATATTGAAACAGTTTTCCTACTAACCTAGAGCTCACTTTTTGGTTAGAGATGCCTAACCTACAAGCCTCAGAGATCCTCTCGGCTGCCTCTCATAGCATTGCTATGCTGAATTCAGGTCTCAATGAAACACAGGGAGAACTTTACTGATTCACACATCTCCCAACCTTCACAGAGGTTTCGATTTGTATTTCCCTAGTGATGAGTGATGTTGCACTTCTTTTTACAAATACTTGGTCATTTTCATATCTCTTTTGAAATTGGCCCTTCAGGTTCTTTGTCCAGTTTTAAAATTGAATTAGTTAATATCATATTAGGGAGATATTTTACATACATGTTCTCCAATACCTTAGGTTGCCTCTTCAGTTTGCTGATTATTTTTTTTTGGTACATTGAACAATTTTAAAAGTAATTGGTATTGTTTCTGTTTCTATGCTTTAGAGACCATATCATATAACTTTTACGATTTTTTTTTATAATAGAAGAGGTTGCTTTTGTTTTGTCAATTTTGAGATGGAAATCTCAGTATTATCCAGAGTAGCTTCATATGTCTTTTCCTCCTTGCCCTATCTCAGAGCTGGGTTTACAGGAGTGTACTGCCACACCCTTGGTTTTCTGTTAGTGGTTTTATAGTCACATCTTGTAGAGATTATTGGATGATTTCCATCTGGAATGACTTTGTCCCTGCCAAGGAGTGCAGGTCTATACTCATTACTGTCCTTGTTGCTGTGACCAAATACCCGATAAAAACAAATTAAAGGAAGGGTGTATTCTGTCTCATAGTTACAGACTGCACTCTGTCCTGAGAGAATCATGGTGCTGAGAGCTGGTCTAATTGTGGCAGCAGTAGCTTGAAGTAGCTTCAGACAGGAAGCAGAGAGTAATAAATGTCAGCCCTAAAGCTGGTTTCTCATTTTGTACCTCTTATTCACTTATGGTTCCAGTCTATGGAACTGTACTATTGACACTAGAAAAAAGGTCTTCCTTTCTTACTTAAACCTTTAAGAAATGCCCTCAAAGTCACATTGAGAGATTTGTCTCCTGGATAATACTAAATCCAGTCAAGTTGGCAGTGAAGGTTAACTAGCACCATTTCCAAGAATAGTAGTTTGACATGGATCTTGAATTTTTAAGGTAATGAAGTTGCTTATTCATCAAATCATAATATGGCATGTGGTGTCACAAAGCAAATATAATGCTAGAGACATCCATATAACAGATATGAATTCACTCCTAAAGGCTCTTATAAAAACCAACCAGCAACTACCACAACAATTTGAGGTCGATGTGATAGTCTAGAGTGAACTACTTAAACATAGAAATTGTAACTAATCACATCCCCAAATCTAGTAATGTTGCTTGAAATGAATAAAGCCTCATAAAGAGTATATGCAGTCACAAGGTAGGTGTAAATTACAAGCAATCTTAAATGATTACCTGTGATTATCCTTAAAACCCATGAAGGTAAAAAAAAGTCAAATCCTTAGCTGCTATTTACAGTTTTATACACTCCAGGTAGATAGAGCATATCCTATCATGAAGATTCAGCTTATGACTTAAGAATTTCTACAATGATTGAGTCATTTCATACCAATTAATGTACAAATAGAACCCTATACTAGAGATGCAGTAGTTGTCACACTAGCTTCAAGTCTGCACACCCTCCCATTTACAGCATCAATGAGGAAATTGACTTACTGACTTTTAATGAGAGTAGCCAAGTGAAAGGAGGCCCAGCTACCACCATGAACTTATCCTTGTAACCTTTTAATCATAGAGAGCAGACACAAACTTCTTTTTCCAAAATTATCCATGCTTTAAATTCAAACTCAGGTGAAAAAAACCTGCCCTGGTAATGTTTCAAATCTAAAGGTTGTAGTAGCATTAATTAACTTCTGAGAAAGGACGGTGACCAAATAAAGAAAATGACATTATGAAGTAACATTTACTTAAAGAGGTACATGGGCCACAAGGAAATTGTTTCAGGATGTCTTACTAGGACATAGTTCAAAACTGCTAATTGCTTGTTTCTTATAAAACCCTGGAACACAGGGGAGACTGATGGAGAGTCAATTTTCTTATACTGCTCCACTGGCAAGTGAAGTACTTAATTTGTGTCTCATGGGCTCAATAATTGGAAATAAATCCTACAGTAGGGGGAAGAAAATTGTCATTCTTTTATGGATATATTATGTGTCAAACTATAACTTTCTTTCTACCAAGAAAAATATATTAGTGTTTTCTGAATCACTATGAACCCTTACTCTGAGATTCTTCAACATGATTATGTAGCATCAAATTTGTCTGTCTATGTTGGAATTCTAAACTCAATTATTCTTCATGCTGTCTTACATTTGCCAGCTTGTTTATTTACTAGGACAAGCTTAATTTTATTAATATATTCTTTTTAGTTATACTACTGCTTCAAACCCTTCAGTATCTTGCCACTAGTTTGTATAACAAAGTCAACAGTTAAGTATTACTTGTAACTGCCTTGCCATTTGAAATCAGTGCTTATCTTTTCTGTATGCATGTTCAACTTTCCTCCTTCCAAACATTCTCTGAACTTTACATCCTGTAAGTGACTTATTATGGCTATTGGATGCTATAAGGAAATCACAACACTTATTGTTAACATAGGATAATAATTAACCTTATGTTTTTGAAAGAAATAGCATGCTGATCAAAGAGGACTGTGGTATCCTCATATCACACATTCTATAATAACTTTTAAAGCTTCATTTTTAAGTTTTTTCAAGAAAAAACATTTTTTCTATTCTCATGGCATTAGTACCTCATAAATGCTGATGTGCCTCACTTTAAATCTCCAATGTGTCTTCCTTAGTTGTGGGTTTATGGCTAGTTGACCTCTGAATACACCCCAAACCAAGCTTTGATTTCCCTGGGGAACAATACCTGCTCTAGTTCTTCATTTCAATACTACTATTACTACCTTTATTAAAATTTCCTGGAGAATTTTTTTCATTTCTTCATATTTTCACTTTTTACTTGATATATATTCTGTCATCAAGTCTGTCAATATTTTGGTAATACTTCATCTTGAGTTCATTTACTTTTTTATTTGTAACTGTATTGTCCTTGCTTTAGTTCTGTCAGTTTTCTTTCTTTCTTTCTTGTTTTCAGCTCTTTGGTTTCATTTATTGTAAATAGTACATATGCAGTTATCTATTCAAACAGAAAAATGTAAAACTCTGGAAGTTTGCATACTGTATTAGATATTTTTATTGAATATTTTATTCATTTACATTTCAAAGGTCATCCCCTTTCCCCCATTTCCCCTCCCTAGAACCCCTATTCCATCCCTCTCCTCCTTTTTCTTCCTCCTTTTTGTAATTACATGCATGTAATTAAAATGATATAAAGTTCTAGGTTGAGTGTCTAGCAATCAATAGCTGCAAATAGTCAAGGAACAAGCAAGACAATAAACCTAGTTTTGTCATTTTTTATCTGGCCTAGAAGAAACATCTTCTAAATACCCTGTGTGCTGTGGGCTTGGCTGTGCCTACTCCCTCAGAAGATCACACACATAAAAGCAGACATAGAAGGCATCCTCACTGATAATTCTGCCTCAGATAGCTAGCCTCCAGAATTTTGAGAAAACAATTTTCTCTTGTTTATTACACTCTGTGACACTTTGTTGTAACAGCCCTAGGAAAATGTTATACTGTCTCTATTGTTGTTGCTGTTGCTTTTGCTGTGTGATGGATTTTTTGTAAATGTAATAATTTAAAACACTGTTCATTAACTCACAGTTCTGTAGACCAGGAGTCTCTGGTATGGTCTAAATGGACTGTCTTCTCAGAATGTTATAAGGAATGAAATCCAGGTCTTCACTGGAGTGGGCTTTAATCTAGAATCTCTGAGGAAAATTCAATTTCAAGTTTAATTTTTGTTAGAATTCAGTAACTTATGGTTTTTTACTCTTGCTGGCTCTGAGAGGACACTTTACCTTTTGCTTTATGGCTTTTTCATTTTCATGCCATCAGTGACACATAAAACCAAACTACTCTTAATACTTCTTCTATTTTGTTTTAAAGACATCATATGAAACTAACTTTTATTCCCTAGATATAATTGTTGTCTAGTAGCCTTCCTGCTGAATAAGCTCACACCTTCTAGTTCTTTCTGAACTCTGGCTGGTTGGTTCAACTCAGTTGTTCTGGCTCAAAATTTCTCTCCAAGTTGACTGATTCAAACTAGCTTCTCTCAGTTTCTCATTGAATTGCTCTGCTTGGAAAAATTGCCTCTAAATTACACTAATTGAGTGTCATGAACTCATGAACTCCACTGCTCTGCATTCACTGCACTGATTCCCTACTCCCTCTACTGACTCTATGAACTGAATAGAACTGAACGGAACTACGTGAACTCAACTGAATTCAACTGACAAACAGACTGACTCTCTCCCTTAAATAGCTTTTTTTTTCCTGTGCTGTTCTCCTGAGAGTTGGGTGTATACTATTTCCACTTGACTCATCCAGTCAAATCGTTTTCTGATTTGTCACTTTGTCTGCCCAGCAATGAGGTGTTATTGTTTGGAATTAAAGTTATGTACTAAGGGTGTGTCTATATTGCAGCCAGATCACACAGACCTAGAAAGTCTTTGGATATGATCGCTTGCCAGAGCATCCATGTTGCTGGATTAAAATTCCTCCATATACTCACCTGATTTCATCAGACTCACCCAGATACCTTTTCTATTTTAAGGTCAGCTGTTTTGGAGAGCTGGCTTCTTCATTTGTAAAATTGTCTCACAGAATTATCTAAATTAAAGTTTGGTTGAATTAACTCAGATTAAAAAAAAATCGTCTGTACCAGAGGCCAGAAATGTTAGGAGGCTCTCCTAAAATTTAGCTTACTTCATATTTTTATTTTATAACTTTTTCTGATCCATTCAATACATGATACTGCTAAAACATTTTAAGAGTAAATTATTTATTGTTTTCTTGCTTAATATAGCCCCAAAAGTTATATCAACATAGATATATTTGGGGAAACTACGTAGCACTGAGACTTATAATTTTTTTGAGACAGTACCCTCACTATGTAGTCCTAACTGGCCTGAAACTTGCTATGTAGACTAAGATGGCCTTGAACTCACAGGGATCTACCTGACCCTGCTTCCCATGTGCTGGGAGTTAAGCATGTGCTACCATGTTTTGGTTCATCTTTCAGAGAAGCCTTCACTGATACATATTGTTCTCGTAGACTGAAACTCACTCTCATATATGATTTACATATCAGTTACTTCAAAATTAAGATCTACAGCCTGAACTAATTTTTAGTTCACATTTTGTGTATCCAATTCCTAGTATTGTATGTCTGCTTAAATGTCTAACAAGTACCTTAAACTAAAAATATTCAAATCAATCTAGACATGGGAGCTGAAGCAGAATAGCTGAGAGTTAGAGGCCAGTTTGGGCTTTGTAGTGACCTTTTTTTAAAAAAAGAAAGAAACAAACAACAATAACAACAAATACTCAAAACAAAGTTCTTAATTACCTTATATTTATATAAGTAAAAAACTTGTAGTTCTCCATCAATGCACATGTTTTTATCTTCAATAGAGTTGTTCGGGAGTCAAACTTCATTCCTTCTTCCTCCTTTTCCTCATGGCCCCAATATAATCCATCATCATCTTTGTAGCATTTTGATGATATATCCTAAAGGCTTTATATCTAACCTCCTTCACTCCTTTTTTCTCTTTCCACTGAGACTGAACCCAGGACCTTGTGCTCCTTAGGCAAGCATTCTACCATTCAGCTAAATCCCCTATACTCGAATAATACAAATCATGTACAGAAATAGAAAAAAATGCTTTGTAGAGAAGATACAAATTATTAATATGTAATGAAAATATTGCAAACAGTATATAACATCCCAAAATGATTTAGGCTGCTATTTTAACTAAGGTCTAAACAGAAGTTACTATTACTAAAAGGAAGTAAAAAATAATAAAGTCATTATATTGGTTGTATTGTATAAGTCTATTGTTTAAACCTTTAAGAATGCTTTTATTAATTCTTTAAGAATTTTATAAACTGCAAGGCAGTGGTGGCACATGCCTTTAATCCCAGCATTTGGGAGGCAGAGGCAGGTGGATTTCTGAGGTCAAGGCCAGCCTGGTCTATAGAGTGAGTTCCAGGACAGCCAGGGCTACACAGAGAAACTCTGCCTGGAAAAACCAAAAAAAAAAAATTTCATAAACTATATTTTTATTATATTCATCTCTTTCTCCCAATTTACCTCTGATACTCTCCTGCCTTACTAGCCACCTAACTTCATGATTTCTTTCTCTCTCACATCCCAGGGAACTCTGCAGAAGAGGAGGCAGAAAGAGTATAAGAGCCAAAGTGATAGAGGATACCAAGAAAACAAGGCCCTCTAAATCAATATAGACAAATCTTATATAAACTCACAGAGGCTGAGGCAAACATGCATCGAGCTTGTACGAGTCTTCATTAGATCCTTTGCACATATGTTATAGCTTTTGGTTTGTTTTATGGGATTTCTGAGTGTGTCAACAAGTGTGTCTCTGATTTTTTTTTTTTTTTTTTTTTTTTTTTGCCTTCCTTTGGGCTCTTTTCCTTCTGTTCATTTGCTTTGTCCAAATTTGATGTGATAGTTTTTGTTTTATCTTATTACACTTTACTTTGTTATTTTTTTTTAAATAAAAGAATGTAAAGGTTAACAATGGAACTGTCATTTATACCTGCTGGATGAAGAAGAATCAGTTTTCTCTAATGAAATGACACTGGCTATATCAACCACTCCAGGGCATGCCTCATACTCAGGAGTAGGTGATCAACAAATAATTGACCTCGTAGTTTTTTTTAATGTGTTTTTATTTGGTTAAGGTTGGGTGGGTTTGAGAGGTATTTTTCTGAGTGGGTTTTTTTAGCTTTTGAGGTGATATATTTTGTTTCTAAGGTTTTGGATCTTTTCTTGTTATATTAGGGTTTTGGTCTGTCTTTTTTGAGAAAGAATATAAACTTAGGTGGGTAAGGAGGAGGAGAGGATCTGGATGAGCTTGAGGAAAGAGAAGAATATAATCAAATATATATTTAAATGTAAATATTGTTTAAAATAATAAAATATATAACTTAGAAATTTATTACATTGATTGTAGTTCATAAGTTTATTGTTAAAACTTTTAACAATGTTTTTACTAATTCTTCATGAATTATAATTTTAAATAATTTTATCAGATTCACCCTCTTCTAACTCATGGCAAATCTCCCATCACCTTAGATACTTCATGGTTCCTTTTTACTTCTTGTCTTTCTTTCTTCCTGTCTGTCTTTCTTCCTGTCTGTCTTTCTTCCTGTCTTTCTTTCTTTCTTTCTTTTTTTCTTTCTTTCTTTCTTTCCCTTTTAAGCTATCAATTCCAGTTTGTGTTGGCCAGCTAGTCCCAGGTATGAGGACTACCATGAAGTGTGGTTGATATATTAAGTGTTACATCATCAAAGAAAACTGATGTTCCCTCTCTGAACAGAAATCAAACAGCTACTCAACTAGGGGTTGGATTTCATGCCCATTTCCCCTCCTTCAATCTGGGATTTTATCTGGCTTGAGCTTACCTCTGGCTTGTGCATGTTATCACAAAATAATGTAAATGCATATGTGTGGATACCTTGTTGTGTCTAGAAAACACTGTTTCTTTGAAATTATCTACCACTTCTTAGAGTCTTCCTACCCCCTTTTTCATAAAGATCCTTGGCCCTGAGGAAGAAGTAAGATATAAACTCCCCATTTAGGTAAAAATGCTTTAAGTTTCTTATTCCCTGTATGTTAATTGCCATTTACTACAAGAAGCTTCTCTGATGCAGATTGAATGATGCACTGTATAGCAATAAGCCCTTAGGAGTCATTTGAATGCTAAGTTCTTTAAGTGAAATAATAGTAGTAAGTTCTCTACTAGGGTACATGAACTATCTAATCACAGGTTCTGGGGCTCATTGACAGTTACAGGTATGATTTCCATTTTGTAGAGCAGGCCTTAAATCCAATCAAAATGTGGTTAGTCACTCCATACCATTTGTGCCAGTATTGCACCAATGTATGTATCTTGCCAGCAAGGTCAGTATTATTGCTCACAAGTTTCATAGATGGGTGAGAATGATGAGTAATTTTCTCCTCTGGTAGCAAGCATAGCCACTTCTAGTACTATGAAAGATAGCCAGTAAAGATGAAGCTTATTGCTGGTTACCATTTAGATTTCCCCTATGTTCTGTGGTTGAAGTATAAGTACTTTCATCAAATGGCCTCGCTATCACATTCTAGAGAGTAAACAATAGCGTTGACAATAATGTGTAATGTTAGAGGGTTCTATGGGCCTTGCTGACCGATAATTAAACAAGAGATAGCATATTTTTTTTCTTTTAGTGTTCAACTCATTCTATTGTTACAATTTTATCTGATGAAGTCCATCCAAATTAGACAATTTAAAAAAATTACTTTGATCTGACAAAGAGAAAAACAATGTGAGGTCCACACAAGTTAATTAATTATTTGCTTAATTTTTATTATCCTCCAATAAACCATTCTATAAAATTTAATACATGTTGGGAGCCAACTTTAGTAGAAAGCGGCTAGATCAACTTTGCAGCCATCTGGAACCATATACCCTGATGAAAGACTTGGTTGTCAAAAGCCTATAACAGCTGGAGCACACTCTGATAAATATATTGTTTATCCCACATAGCTTGTTTTGCTGTTTAGTGACCTCAGCTGTATGGTGCACGTGGTAAAATGTTTTCACCTGTGTTCTCCTGCTTGTGTATATAAATACCTCAGAATTCCCTTCAATAGGAGACATGAGAAAATAGAAGAGACTGAATCACACTCTGTCTTGTCTCCATTCTTCGTGTCTCCTGCCCCAAGAGCCACACTCTCTCTTGACCAGAGCACTTAGCCCCAAATCGTTGAGGCAAAAGTGTTGAGGCAGAGTGTGGGCCTCAACAAATACACACATACACACACATATTGGTATAATGACTGCAATGATGAGTATGAAGAACTTTTGCATTATTTCCTCAAACTCAATTGTTTTGAGCTTGTTTCATTATTACATCCTTATTATTTAATTATTATGCCATTATTATAATCATTTCATTATTATATCCTCCCCCAACTCTCATTCCCTCAATTTTATCACTTCATGGTTGTTATGCAAATAGGATCATATAATATCTGCAATTTGGGGGAGGGCAAAAATAGTAAAAAGGGCCAAGTCTTTGGTAAAGAGAGCATAGGACTTCTCCTGCCTTTTAGTCCCATGCCTACTGCAATCCATACAGTATTTTGAGAGAAGTTCTTTAATATAATTTGGTGTTTCCCAGACTTATATGTTATTTTCCCTTTTTTATTGTTTAAGAGATTCCATTGTATAGATGGGCCATAATTTATTGAGCCATTTCCTCACTGAATTAGATCAAAATTGTTTCCATTTCTGGTTATTACTAACATAGCTGTCCCAAATGTTTTTTATATAGACATTTGTGTGAACATAAGTTTTCATTACTCTATAATAAATAGCCACTAGGATTTAGACTTAGGTAGAATATTTTATTATTTGTTTTGTTTGCATCTTCCAGTTTTCTTTACTGTTTTACTGTTACTGTTTTCTGTACATGAATGGAGTGTTTATCTCTTAATTCTTCCCTAAACAATCTACTAACTAGGGATTAAAGCCAGTAGTTCTCAACCTTTTTAATTATGTTGCCCTTTAATACAGTTCCTCATGTTGTAGTGACCACCAACCATAAAATTATTTTTGTTTCTAATTCATAACTCTGAGTTTGCTACTGTTATAAATGATGTAAAATCTGATATGCAGGATATTTGACATGTGATCCCATTGAAAAGGTTATTTGACTGCCAAAGGGATTAAGGCCCACAAGTTGAGAATCACTGTCACTAAATATTCAAATATATGAATCTATGGGGCTATCCTCAAGTAAACTGCTGCACTAAAATTTCTCAAGACCCCAGTTAACAGTCTCTTGTGATCAAGACTATTTTCCAGATTTGATATACGAAGGAAGGATGATCCTCCAAAATTGTCTCCTTGGCTTCTTGGACTTAGAAATTTAGGCTGTATGAATTTATTATTAGCTTTAAATTTAAAATAACAAATGTGTAAGTACAGTAGGTGAATGTTTCCTGTTATTTCTATGACAACAGTATGACTTCCTAAAAGAGACCTGAACAAGTATAACAGCAAAAGACATGCTAACATGGAAGGGAAAAATAACCAATATTCTTTTTTTTAATTTATTTTTACTGGATATTATATTTACATTTCAGATTTTATCCCCTAACCCCTCTTCTCATCACCACCCATGGACCTCCTATTCCATCCCCCCTCCTCATGCTTCTATGAGGATGTGCCCCCACCTACTCCCCCACTCCCACCTCCCCACCCTCGAATTCCCCCACACACACACACACACTTGGTGTTCATCCTTCATGGGACCAAGAATTTCCTCTCCCACCTATGCCTGACAAGGCCATCCTCCCCTTCATGTACTGATGGAGTCATGGGTCTATCCCTATGTGCTCCCAGGCTGGTGGTTTAGACCCTGGGGAGCTCTGGTATAACCAATATTCTTATTTGGCACATTTTCTTAACTCTTAAGGTTCTTAATAACAACTAGTCTAATACTCTAAATATCTCATCAGACAATGTCAAAATCTGTATAATTTTGTCATTGTAATTTGTCAGTCATACTTTTCAATATAAGTTGAGATTTTTATGTTTACTAATGCTAAATAGTTTCAGTATTACGAGTACCTTGGTCATACATATACACATACACACACACACATACATATACATATATTTGACAGCATTTCTATTTTTAATGTAGCAGCCTTTTGCATTGGGCAATTGGAAAAAATGGAAAGCAAAAATGTGGGTGATTTTTTCTACATTGTTTGTACTTCAGGAGTACAATAAATCATTTTCTCCTAGATTCCCTCTCCCTCCTCCTTTCTTCTGCTTCTGCCTGAACCTCTTCATCTCTATTCTCTTTCTTTCGCTCCCTTACACCAACCATTCCAATTCACTTTCATGATTATATGGATTTCCGGCTAGGGACAACAGAAGAAATGGAAAAATCTCACCATTAGTTCAGTGATACATTTAATCCAAGTACTGTCTTCTGATCTTTCTGCAGAATCTTACCCAGAGAGCTCAAGTCATTATGAATAGCTTTATGCACAGGTTTTAGTTACATTTTCTGTGAGAAGTAGGACATGTGTGTTTACTTCAGCTTTCTTGGAACTGGCTCTATTGTCTGTTTTTAAAGAGATAAATGTAAAACTAAATAATGTAATAAAACTATTCTGTGATTTAGAGTCAAAATACCTAGGCAATGTCTTTTAAATGGGCAACTTTGATAAAGTAGCAATTTCCCTGTCTTACTTTCTCATTGCAAAAAGGGAAGTAACAAAATGACTCTCTCAAGTAGATATTTGAAGACTAAAGGAAATGAATGAACTAAACAGAAGCTACACTGAAAAGCAGAGCATAAACAAATACTGACAGATAAGCAGAAGCCGATAAAAATAGATACAAAGAAATAAGGCGAGAGACAGACAGAATGTAATCACAACATTCTTCCTCCTTCTCTGTGGGTCTGCAGAACCCACAAATACACACAGGCAATCACAAAACAACAGGAGAGGGGGTGGAGATTTTTAATAATTTAAAGGTAGAAGCACAAAGGATTAACAAAAGGAAAAAAAAGATGATTTGGTTTGGTTGGGCATAGTGTCTCAGACTTGTAATTTAAATATTTGGCAGGGCTACATAGACAATGTGAGGACTGAAATGTGTGGGAAATCTTGTCTCAAATGTCCATGTCCACCAAAAGCAAAATAAAATGAAATAAAAAACCACAAAACTTCTGGGCACATGGCTTGGTGATTAAATGCACATATGCATATGTAGCATGCACTATACTGGATTAGTTCCCCAGCACTGAGAGGTGAAGTAGAGGGACAGGAAGACCAGAGTAAAGTTTTGTGGACTCAAAACTGATGGGATGACAGGGCTTGGATGGTATGGCTCATTGGAAACATGGCTCAGCACATGTTTGACACAACTCTAGGTCTTAGTTTGAATCCCTGGCATCAAAAACAAATACAGATGTGTCCCAAATACACAAATCCAAGAATGAATAAGTTTCATAAGCTTTTCAGATGTAAGAGCTAGAACATATAGCTGATTTTTAGGAATCAACATTTAAATAGCTTTTGCTTTTGAGGTAGTATGCTTCCCTTCCACTCCATTTAAGCACAGTTAAAATCTTAAATTGGAATATTACTTCAAGAGAATTCAAACTTCTGTCTCTTTGTTCTTGATGAATCCTAAGTACCTGAACTATGGCATAGTACCTGTTAGGTTCTCTATTAAATGTCTATTGAAAACATGAATTATTCAAGTTACCACAATTTAGAAAATTTTCCATTTGGTATAGAGGTTTTGATGATGTTTATCTTAATATCACCGGAGGAAGTGTTTTGCTATGCAAATAATGTAACTACACTCATTTGGAAAATAAACTGCATAGAGCAAATTGAAATGGAAAGCACCGACTGACTATCTTCATGACATTTGCTCTGTTAATTTCAAATTCTCTTGTAACGGTCTATTCACCAAAGGAAAACCTGCCTGAAGTCCTTTACAACTTGCAGCTTAATTTAATAGGTATAAAATTGCACATCATGAAAGTACATTTCTTTTAAAATGATCTATACTCATTTTTATGCTAGCAAGTAGACCAGGGAAGACTTGGTTTATTATCTACTTTAAAATAAGACCCAAACCATGGTTATGTTTGTAAAATATAGTGAGTTTAAACCAGTGGTTCTCAACTTTCCTTATGCTGTTACTCTTGAATAAAGTTTCTTAAGTTATGGTGACCCCCAAACATAAATTTTTTTGTTGTTACTTCATAACTTTAATTTTGCTACTGTTATGACTCATAATATAAATATATTTGGAGATAGAGGTTTGCCAAAGGGGTTGTGACCCACAGGTTGTGAACATCTGGCTTAAATGTTCACATGAACATGTGAGTTCTAATGTTCATTTGAACATAAATTTCTTTCATTTATGGCATGAATCATTCAATATTCCATTTCCTGAAAAATGTTCTTAGTACTCAGAACTCTTAATGATACCTGGAATGTTTATTTTGTGAGATTTAATTTTATATGTGATTAGGTGTTGCTTTACAAAGCTGTCAATCAATAATTTTGAAATGTGTCACTCTTTTGCCCAAGTAAGGTATTTTAAATTTTTATAGTAGATAAAATCTTTGTTTTCTCTTGACTAACTCATATAACATTTGACTCAAAGTTAGTTATTTATCCATAGTTTACAGGAAATATTGTAATCTCAAGTTTCTGAAGTAAGGTAGTCAAAGGACAGGGTACATTTTACTAAAAGATAAAATATTTATTAATAGTATTTTATTATTATTGTGTGTATGTGTGTATGTGTGATGTGTGGACATAGGTCTTCATGCTACTACATGTTTGTGGAGGCCAAAGAACAACTGTATAGAGTCAGTTCTCACACTTTACTATGGATTTAGTCTTGAGGCTTGCAAGGCAAATGCTTCTACACACTGGTCCAACAGAACACTAATAAAAGAGGCTTTCTTAGTAACTTAATTATACATTGTAAATTTTAAGCCTGCTTTATTAGTTTTTGGAAACACGAGTATAAGGAAAACAAAGTTCACCAAATCATGTAAAAGTAAGTTTTCTCTTCAATTATGAATCAATAACTCAGAAAATTTGGCTGTGTCCAAAACCTAAATGGATATTTAGAAGTGTATTTAAGTTATTCACACTCTTGCTTTTCTGTGGTGATGGCGAGCTACTGGAATCCCAGCTTACAATAATGTAGTGTTGATGATTTGGGAAACTACATTCAGACTACCTAAAACTTTGGTCTTACATCTTCCTAACTGTCCATGTAATGTATAATACTGAGCAAAAATGTTAAACTCACAAGAATGTAATTAACCAATAAATTTTTGGAACACTAACTGTTCCATAGTAAATACTCAGTGAATACTAGCTTTAAGACAGAAGCCATTTAAGTGCACACACTGCAAGGTAATTCAATAATATGCTCTAGTTGTTACATCTCAAAAGATTGTGAAACATATTAATTCTCAAATTCACTGGGTTTCTACTCTGTGTTTGTTTTGGTTGCCATGGACTCCACCTGTTCTTTCACTACTATCTCTTGACAAACCCACGTTCTCCTTTCAAGATTAACTTTACATTCAATCTCTTTTGTAAAGTTCTCCCTCAAGTGCCAACTAAGTTTAATGTTTCCACTGCTTTTCGTGTATAATTAAGATAGATATGACAATCTTTATGACTGTATATTTTAATTATCATTTTCATATATCTTTTATAATTTGCTATAAGCTTTTATCAGTACCTGGATAAGTTAGTCACATCCCACTCCTGGACTTATAGATTGAGAACATATCACAATCACACCCCTATTGCATTACATGGATATTTTTATTTAAATATTTTGCTCTCCAAAAAGTATTTTTGCTGTTTATTTGAAGAAAAGAACAATACTTAACATATTATATAAACTCAATAAATTCTTATCCAAGGCATGAATGAGTCCCAGAGAAACATCAAGTGAGGTGAGATGATGGAGACCATGTCAAGTATCCTCTCAGCCTTAAGAATTACCCTTCCAACAGCAATGCTTAGATGGTACTATCTATTGGACTTTTATGTGCTTATAGCTTATTCGTTTATGTATCTATTTTCTATCTGAACGTTGCCATGTCTTGTAGGTTTCTCTTGAGCCTTTGGACTCAAGTGATCCTTCTGCATCAGTTTTCCAACTAACTGAGAGCACAGCCATGCATCATCATATTCAGTTGGTAAGCCTTTCCAAACTAGTGGTGCCCATAAATAACCTTGAGGTAGTCTTACTGAATCAGTCTAGGAGGAAATACGTCATCCATATCTTGTAAAATCAGTTTTAATGCACATTTTATACATCATAAGATTCATATATTTGAATTGCACAATTAAATACTCTTTAATAAATTTGCTGCTGTTCAGCTATCATCACAAATCTAATTTATACATATGCTATTGGCCTCTCCAAAAACTCTTATTTATTTGTAGTCACTTTCTTGTCCTATTCCCAGTGCCAAATATCCCTTATTCTACTTTGATTCTATGGGTTTATTATTATATTGTGGTACAGCTTACTTCAAATTACATACAATTTTAATGTATGGAATTTTATGTATGGTACTCTTTCTTTATTGGATATTTTATTTATTTACATTACAAATGTTATCCCTTTTCTGAGTTTCCTCTCCACAAACCCCCATCCCCTCCCCCCCCATGCTTCTATGAGGGTGCTCCATCACCCACCCACCTACTCTCACCTCATCGCCCTGGCATTCCCCTATGGGAACCCCAATGGAAGAGTTAGTGAAATGACTGAAGGAGCTGAAGTGGTTTGCAACACATAAGAAGAAGAACAATATCAATCGTTTTTGACTTTAGTATTTTCAGGGTGATGATTAGAACACTTTCATCACACAGAAACAAAATATTTCACCTATAAGTAGTCATCTCTTATTGTCTACACAACCCATGGCAATCACTAATTTACTTTCTGTAGCTACAAATTTGCCTCTTTGTCACATTTCATACCTATGGAATCTTACAGGTATTTTTATTTGGTTTCTTTTATTTAGCGTAACGTTTTGTTGTTCGTTACACTGTAGCATGTATATGTGCATAATTAAATCCCCGTTCCAGTAATTTTCCATTGCATAGATAATACATTTTGTTTAATAATTAATCAAATAATAGGAAGATTGTTTCCTCTTTTGGGCTTTCATGAATATTGCTAATATGAATGTTTGTAGAAACACTTTTGTATGAATGTATGTGATTTTATTTTCTCTTGGGTATTGTCTTTAGAATGAACTTGCTGAGTTATGTAGAAATTCTATTTGTTTTCAGTACTGGAGATCAAACACAGATCCTTAGACATGCTAATCAATCGTGGTGCTAACAGCTACATGCCTTTGTCTACGATTAATCATTTTAAATTTTACAAAAATGTCTTCAAAAGTAGCTGTACCATTTTGTATTCCCACCAGTAAGGCATAGAGTTTCAGTTTCTGGCTTATAGTTTGCCTCAGATTAAACCAAGGTCTTAACCATTAAGTCAAAGGCCAACTGGGACAGTTTCTTTTTTGTGCAGAAACATTTAATTTCATGGAATCCAGTTTATCATTTTTGGTATCATTTCCTGATATATTGGGGTCATATTAATAAAGTCCTTGCCTTGTCTATTTTTTTGAAGTGTTTCCTTATGTTTTCCTCTAACACTTTCAAAATTTGAGGTCACATGTTTAAGATGTTTATCCATTTGAACTGATTTTTTGTACAGAGTGAGAGGTAATGATCTAGTTCTATTCTTCTGTTCATGGATATCTATTTTTCCCTTCATGTTTATTATTTCCTAAACCTTTTCCACGATTTTTAACAGTTCTCTCCAAGAAGAAGAAGTCAAAATTTATTTTTATTTTTGAAAGCCTGATTTCAGGATCTTGAAAAAAATCTGTATGAGCTGCTGTGGCCCTCAATGAGTTTTGGATTAAAGCCAAGAAACTTCATATATGGCAATAATGGGATCCTCTGTGGCTAATAGATGCCTTCCTAGACTAACAGTACCCCACTTATAAAGGAATAAAGTGTGATTCCTTGGCCTTTGACTTGATGGTTAACACTATGATTTAATATGAGGCAAATGATAAGCCAGATGTTAAAGTTCTTAGTTGATAAGCTTAATGGAGATAGCTAGCAAATGATGTGGTTGCCAGCGAGGGCTACCTGATGATGATTTCTTATCCTGTCACCAAAAACTGGGACAGCGATTTAGGGAAAGGAGGCTATTGACTAGCTGAAGGAATGAATGAAATAAAATAAAAACATTAATCTTTAGAAATCTTTAGGAAAACATCGGTTGTAGATCCACATTAGAGCAGATGATTGCTAAGGGATAGCTTGCGTGTGTGTGTGTGTGTGTGTGCGTGTGTGTGTGTGTGTGCGTGCGTGTGTGTGTGTGTGTGTGTGTGTGTGAATGTGTGTGTGTGTGTGTGTGTGTGTGTGTGTGTGTGCGTGTGTGTGTGAATGTGTGTGTGTGTGTATGTGAATGTGTGTGTGTGTGTGAATGTGTGTGTGTGTGTATGTGAATGTGTGTGTGTGTGTGTGTGTGTGCCAGCTTTTATAAGACAAGAAGGATTAAAGATGCTTCAGAGCACAGTCAAATGGAGCAACAGTAATGATGCCACACAACTAAAACACAGATTTGGATGGAAGTGTTGGAAAAGGAGAAAGCAGGATGCTTTTCACTGTGATCCTCTGGAGGGAGGCTATACAGAGGGGCTCCATGAAGGCAGGGGAGAGCTTTACTGTAGAGGGAGTGACCATCCCAGAGGTTTCTTCAAGACCGCCTGAGAAGGCAAAGAGAGGTGCACTTCAGTAACAGGCAATTCATCAGGCTACCAATGAACAGCTTCCTGCTGGCTGCACATGGGAGTGTGAGCTGACCCACCACACCCACCTGCTTGGCACAGCCCTATTTGAGTGTTTGTGGAAGTCTTTGGATCTAGTCTTGTTTTCACAGAGCAACCAAAGCAACTCATGGCTGATATTCCATCACCTAATCAGTGATTTTTGTTGGTGTTGTTTTATGCTCTGGAAATTTAAGTCTTTGTACTAGTGTAAATATTTAACACTCGATATATTTTTTAACTAAAAATAGCCAAGAGCTTTATAAATTTACAAAAATAAACAAGCATTATTTTGGAAAGTTCACATCTCCCAAGGTAATAAAACCCTCCCTATCCAGCTAAATGGGGCATTAGAAATAGCATAGGATATGAAGAGATAATTTGATCGAGGTGCCTTGTAAGTAACAAGTGGCTATGATGCCAAGGTAGGAAGAGCAAACAGAAGTGAGTGGTAAAAAGTTAGAGAAATGAACACTCATAACTTGTAAATAAATATAAAACACCCGATTCTCCCTGGCATTATAAAGAACACATCGTCAGGACCAGAATTTTAGTAAATTAACCAGTCTACTTTACTACAGAGGTACTCACATTTATTTCCTCTTACACTGATGCCACCTGCAATCATCATTAGTATGTCATACTGCAAATCACCAAGGAGGGGAAATAGCCTGTTTTCTCACTTGGCACTTATTAAGACCTATTTTTCTTCTGCTCCTTATTTTTCTTATCCATACAAAGAAAGAATTTCTTTGTGTTTGAGAAAAACAGGGAGTCTTGTTATATTTCCCAGACTAGTCTCAAACTCAAAAGCTTGAAAGATTGTCTTGCTTCATACTCTTGAGAAGAGATGACTGACTATCTTCCTACCTGGCTAGAGGTTAATCTACATTTGATTATGTTCTATACCTTTATTTTCTTGGTGTCTCTGAAGTAACACTTAATCACAAACACCATTCCATATCCCTGCATTGTTTAATCCTCAATTTGTTTAAAATTTTGTTCTAGTTTCACTGTCCTTTCTATACCATTCCTTGAATATCCTCTGTTGCCATTTTTAAAAGGATATAGAACTAATAGATTTTAGCCACACGATGAATTAAACTGGCTTTCATGCTCTAGCCTTAGAATCTTGACAACATTTGTGTCATTATTAAGAAAGGTGCACTGCTAAGTTTAAAACAGCATAATTAAGACTGCTTTAGAATAATATTATTCTTAGCTGATACTAATATAGAAAGTGTAAGAAGTAGTGACAAAATAATATAAAATTTAAAAAGAAAACATACATCATTCTCCACTTCCTTGCCTCCCTCCTAGCCATCCAATGTCTTACCCCTCTGTCTCAAATTCACAGCTTTGCCTTTCCAAACTATTGTTGTTATATATACATACAAAGAAATTAGCATATAAATACAAGATGACCTGTGCTGCCTGCATGTACATGTTTCTAGGTTGAATGTCACTTGACTCTTATACACCTAGCAAAACATAATCAGAAATTTTTTCAAATACAAAAGATAACATATCAGATGAGAAGTATTGTTTCTCTAGTAAATTCAAGTTCATTAATGCAAAATTCTAATCATGTTGGCTTAAGGAATATTTAGGGTATATGGTCTTATGTACATGTGGAGTGGGAAAATAACTTATTGTCCCATGTTTGTATTATTTTTATAATACTTCTTGGTAATTAGAAACTTGGAACTTTCTTCCTTTGTTTTTGTCCATGTTTGTGATTACGTTTCTGAGTTTATGCTGAATTATGTCATATTTTGTATGAACTCTTTTTTAATTTATTAAAAATATTTTAATAGAAATATAATGATAACCTTTTCTAACTCCTCTACTCCATACTTTCCCAAATAACTACCATCAACTGCCAAGTGCCTCCACTTGCAAATTGACAATGTTTTTTCTTTATTATATTTGTTCATACATTTATATCTACACGTACACACACACACACACACACACACACACACACACACACACACACATATATATATATATATATATATATATATATACACACACACATATTTCTTATTTGGAGTTATATGATTTCAAGGCTGACTATTCTGCATTGGCCAACTAACAGAAAGGCTCATCCTTGGGAGAGGCTAAATCTATCTTTCTCCCAGTAGTTGTCTATAGTCTTTTCTCTAGGAATAGAATCTTATGAGATATTCCCCTTCTATGTTAGTATGCCCATTGATATTGTTACCATCCCAGTCTTCTTTATGAAGCCATTTGTAGAAAAGACTGTTTCACAGAAGACTTCCAGATCTTCATTTTTTTTGAGACAAGGTTTCTCTGTGTAGCCCTGGCTGTCCGGGAACTCACTCTGTAGACCAGGCTGGCCTTGAACTCAGAAATCCACCTACCTCTGCCTCCCAAGTGCTTGGATTAAAGGCATGCACCACCACTGCCTGGCTCCTGATCTTCTGAATCTTAAAATTTTTCTGTCCCCTCTTCCAGAATGTTCAATGAACCAGAGATGCAGAAGCTGTGATGAGGATGCATTCACTGAAGCTGAGCTCCACATTGTCTACTGATCTCTGCAATGTGTATCTAGTTGTGATTTTATGTGATGGTCTCCACTTGCTTTAAGGGAGATCTCATAATACTAACTTAGCTCACCTGAGAGCTCTAGAATAAAAAAAATCATACCCCAAAGGAATTAGACAGCAAGAAATAAACTCTGGGCTGAAATCAACAAATTAGAAACAATCAAACAACAAAATATAAAAATTCAAAGTAATGAAAAGTTAATTCTTTGAGAAAATCAATAGGATGTACAAGCCATTACCCAAATTAACTAAAAAGTGGATGGAAAATATGCAAATAAGCCAAAATTATAAATGAAAAGTGGAACATAAAAAACATATACTGAGAAAAATCCTGAGAATCATAAGGACATACTTTAAAAACATGTAATTCAACAAATTGGAAAATTTTAAAGAAATGTATAATTTTTATACATATCACTTAGAAGGTTAAATCAAGATTACATAAGCAATTTAAACAGATATATAACCTCTGATGAAATAGAAACACTGATTAGAAGTCTCCCTGCCATCAGCAAGTACTTCTTGGCATCCACAATAGTGTCTGGGTTTGGTAACTGTATATGGGATCGATCCCCAGGTGGGGAAGTCTCTGGATGGCCTTTCCTTCAGTCTCTGCTGCACACTTTTTCTCTGTATTTTCTCTTGTGAATATTTTCTTCTTCCTTCTGAGAAAGACCAAAGCATCTATACTTTGGTCTGCTTTCTTCTTGAGTTTCATGTGGTTTGTGAATTGTACCTTTAGTATTCTGAGCTTTTGGGTTACTATCCACTTATCAGTGAGTGCATACCATGTGTGTTCTTTTGTGACTGGGTTGCCTCACTCAGGATGATATTTTCTAGTTCCATCTATTTGCCTGTGAATTTCATGAATTCATTGTTTTTAATAGCTGAGTAATACTCCATTGTGTAAATGTACCACATTTTCTGTATCCATTCCTCTGTTGAAAAACATATGGGTTCTTTCCAGCTTCTGGCTATTATAAATAAGGCTGCTATGAACATAGTGGAGCATGTGTCTTTGTTATATGTTGGAGAATATTTTAGGTATATGCCCAGGAGTGGTATAGATGGGTCCTCAGGTAGTACTATGCCCAATTTTCTGAGTAACCACCAGACTGATTCCCAGAGTGGTTGTACCAGTTTGCAATCATACCAACAATGAAGGAGTGTTCCTCTTTCTCCACATCCTCTCCATCATCTGCTGTCACTCGAGTTTTTTTTTTTAATCTTAGCCATTCTGACTGATCTGAGGTGGAATCTCAGGGTTGTTTTAATTTGCATTTCCCTGATGACTAAGGATGTTGAACATTTCATTAGGTGCTTCTTGGCCATTTGATATTCCTCACTTGAGAATTCTTTGTTTAGTTCTGAGGCTCTGCCAGAGCCTGACAAATACAGAGGAGGATGCTCACAGCCAACCATTGGGGACTCCATGAATATGGAGTCCCCAGTGGAGGAGTTAGAGAAAAGACTGAAGGAGCTGAAGGGGCTTGCAACCCCATAGGAAGAACAACAATATCAACCAATCAGAACACCCCCCCAAGCTCTCAGGGACTAAACCACCAACCAAAGAGTACACATGGAGAGACCCATGGCTCCAGCTGCATATGCAACAGAGGATGGCCTTGTTGGCCATCATTGGGAGGAGAAGCCCTTGGTCCTGTGAAGGCTTGGTGCTCCAATGTAGGGGAATGCCAGGGTGGGGAGGCAGAAGTGGTTGGGTGGGTCTGTGGGGGAATACCCTCATAGAAGTAGGGGAAGGGGGATGGGATAGTGGTTTATGGGAGAGAGCTGGGAAAGGGGATAACATTTGAAATGTAAACAAAGAAAATATCCAATAATTTAAAAAGTCTCCCTGACAAAAACAAAACAAAAAACAAATAAAAACAAACACAGAACCAGATGGTTTTTGTACAGAATTCTAAAAGACTTTCAATGGAGAATTAGTGTTGGTATTCATCAATTTTTTCAACAAACTAGAAGGAGAAGAAACACTGTTCATTTCATTTTACAAGACCACAGTTACACTAATATCCAAACTATATAAAGACCCAACAAAGAAAGAGAATTATGAACCAATTTCCCTTGTGAACATAGATGCAAAAAATTTTAATAAAATACTTGCAAATTGATTTCAAGAACACATAAAAAGATCATCTACCATGATCAAGTAGGCTTCATCCATCATATAAACAAACTGAAAGATAAAACAATATTATCATCTTATTAGTTGCAGAAAAGGTGTTTGACAATATCCAACACCTTTTAATTATAAAAGTCCTGCAGAAATTAGGGATACAAAGTACATACCTCAATGTAATAAAGGCATTTTACAGCAAGCTCATAGCCAAGATCCATTTAAGAAGAAAATATGTCTCAAAAAATTCCACTAAAATCAGGAAAGAAGACAAGGCTGCCCACTCCCTCAGAACCTATTCAATATCATCCTTGAAGTCTTAGGTAGAACAATAAAACAACTGAAAGACATCAAGAGGTTACAAATTGGAAAAGAAGTCAATAGATCTTTATTTGCAGATGATATGGTGTTATAAATAAATGATCCTAAAAATTCCACTGGGAAGCTCCTATATCTGATAGACATATTCAACAATGCACGTGATTATAAAATAACAAAAAAAATCAGTAGCTTTTTAATGTACACACTGAGAAAGAAATCAAGGAAAAGGCACTTTTCACAATCACCTTAAATAATACAAAATATCCTGGGGTAACTCTAAACAAGCAAGTAAATGATTTCTATGACAAAAACATTAAGACAATGACAGAAATTGAATAAAATATCAGAAGATTAAATATCTTTCATGCTCCTTGGTTGGTAAGATTAACATAGTAAAAATAGCTATCTTACCAAAAGATATCTACAGATTCAATGCAATCTCCCTCAAAATTCCAAGACAATTCTTCACACACCTTGAAATGAAAAACCTCATAAAGTAGAACACATAATATATGTATATACATATGTACATATGTGTGTGTGTGTGCGTGTGCATGTGTATGTCATCCAAATAAAATATCCAAATAATGGAAGAGACAAAGTGCCAGCTGGCCATCTCTTATCACAAAATGAAGCTTCCAGTACCAGGTCTGGGTTCCATCTGGTTGTTTGCCAAAGGGGTCTGATGGGAATCCCCAAATAACCCAAGCTATTGCCAAGAAAATGAGTTGTTCTCCATACTGACATCAAAGTCCTACTGCTGAAGCTATACAATTATACAATTCATTGAAGAAAGAGAAGTTGATTTGGTGCCTATACAGACCTTTATTCTTACATCCTAAAGTTTTTTGGTACAGGAAAGTATTCAGTATGCTACCCAAAGAGACATGTAAACACCAAGGCAGCTACAAACCCCTTGACCTACAATGGTGTCCTGCCTGCAAGATATGGTAGGATGATTGTGGCACAAAGCTTGTGAGAGTAAACAAATAATATCTGATTTGACTTAAGGGAAGCCATGAGATAAACCCATAGCTCACAGTGCTTATATAACAAAGACCCTCTGACTAGATAGCCTGGGACCTAGAATAATTCCATATAGTACTGTTCTAAAAAATGTAAGATAAAATGACTGTGATGTCATTCTACTATACTCATAGGTCAGTGCCTTACTCAATCATCATCAGAGAAGGGTCCTCCTTCATCAGATAGGAACAAATACAGAGACCCATGGCCAGATATTGTACAAAGTGTGAGTGACCTTGGAAGAGATAGCCCTAAATGGGATTTCTCCATCAAATCCCTCCCCTCAGGAGCCCTGCTGATTAGAAAGTGTAAGAGCCAGAGGAGATGAAGGACAATAAGAAAGTAAAGGCCTCTATATAAGCATGTTCAAAGCTTATGTGAACTCATAGAGACAGAGGCAACATGGACATGGCCTGCAAACGTGTTCACCAGGTCCTCTGGATATATACACTATGGCTTCCAGTTTAATAATTTTATGGAATTCCTGAAAATGAAAAAATGTGGGTGTCTGATTCTTGTGCCTTCTCCTGGACTTATTTTCTTCTTTTGTCTTGTCCAACTTTGTCGTGTTAGTTTTTGTTTTATCTTATTGTATTTTAGCTTATAATTATCCCTTAGAAGCTTGTTTGTTTTCTGATAAGAGACAAAAAGGGAATGGATGGGAGATGAGGTAGTAAGAAGCTATGAGCAGTAGAGTGGAGGGAAACTGTAATCAGGATACATTATCTTTTTGAAAATCTATTTTAAATAAAAGAAAAGAAAAAAGAATTAATATAACTGATAAGTAATTGTGTTTAATTATAGAGATTTTAAAATCATTACAAAAGCTCATAGAATAGTAATAATGAATGATTAAATAATAAAGCATCAATATTTCCTAGTATAAAAATTTAATAATAGAAATAGTATATTCAAGTGTAATCTAGGAAAAACACAGAACAAATGTTGGGGAAGAGTTGTAGGTGGAGGTTGGGATAAAATAAAATCCTAGTAGAGGCAACCAAAGGACAGCAGTGACTGAGAAGAACCAGTACAGTCACTTCTGTCAGCATTCAACCATGATTGACTATGGTTCTTGTCACTGCGGGAAGCAGTAGAGTAACCAAGAAAGTAAAACCAGTTCCTTGGGTCTTCCAAAGTGTGTCCAAATACAAAACTCGTCGAAGTCCATTATTACAGAGAAAATGGCTGAAGTGGATAAAGTGGAAAATGGATGAAGTGGCTTTCCAGGAAGAATTGATAATAGGGCTGAAAAAGTCTTTTGAAGGAGCTGATGTTCCTAATCTTTTGTTCTATAGGCCACCTGGAACTGGCAAAATACCCACCATTTTGGCAGCTGCTCGAGAACTCTGTGGGTCAAACACTTTCAATTAACATGCATCTAATGAACATGGAATACAAGTAGTTTGTGAAAAAAGTAAAAAATTTTGCTCAGTTAACTGTGTCAAGAAGTCGTTCAAATGGAGAGCCATGTCATTCCTTTAAGATTGTAATTTTGGATGAAGTGATTTCTCTGTTATGACATTAGCTGCTCAGGCAGCTTTAAGACTTACCATGGGAAAAGAGTCCAAAAGAAAAAAAAAACAAACCAGATTCTGCCTCATCTGTACCTTTGCCAGTTGAATAATTGAACTCCTCACTTCTAGATGTTCAAATTTTTGCTTCAAGATCCTGTCAGATAAAATTAAGCTAAAGTGACTACTGGGTATTGCTGAGAAGAAAGTGTCAAAATTGGCAATGAGAAGATAGCCAATCTTGTTAAAATATCAGGAGGAGATTTATGGAAAGCAGTAACATTTCTTCAAAGTGCTATTGGCTAGCAAACAGAAAAGGAAGTCATGGAAGATGTGAACATAGACATTGCTAGGGTAATACCAGCTACAACCATTGATAGACTATTCATTGCATGTCACAGTGGTTCTTTTGAAAAACTAGAATCTATGGTAAAGGATCTAATAAATCAAAGACACTCAACTACTCAGCTTGTCAATTAGCTTCATTACATGGTTATAGAAAATACAAAACTCACTGAAGTCCATTATTACAGAGAAACCAGCTGAAATGGATAACTCTTTAGCAGACGATGAAGATGAATACCTGTAGTTGAGCCTTTGTACAGCTGTGACGCAGCTCCTGACTCCAACTTGGTGAAGACACTGAATATCTTCTGTATAAATGACTAAACCAACTTTTTTGGATAACAGAGATGAATGACCAAACCACCTATAAAAATTAATAGTAGAGAGAAAATGTAATTTTTTTCTCTTTTTTTGAAAATGTAATTTTCAAACAAATAAAAAACATTCCTAAGAAAATACAGACTGTGGGGCTGGAGAGACGGCTCAGTAATTAAGGGCACTGGATGCTCTTCCAGAGGACAGAGGTTCAATTCCCAGCACACACATGGCCACTCACAAATGTCTGTAACTCCAGTTCCAAGGAATCTGAAACCTTCATGAAAATGTACATGCAGGCAAAACACCAATGAACACATCAAATAATAAAAAAATCATAAAATATAAAAAATAAAATGCAGAATGTGAGGAAATAGCACATTTTTATTGGATATTATATTTACATCTCAGATTTTATCTCCTTACCCCATTCCCACCACCACCCAGGAACCTTCTATCCCATCCCCCCTGCTTCTATGAGGATGTGCCCCCACCTACCTCCCACTGCCACCGCCCCACCCTCGAATTCCCGCCCACTCTGTGTTCAGCCTTCATGGGACCAAGGATCTCCTCTCCCACCTATGCCCAACAAGGCCATCCTCCCCTACATATACAGCTGGAGTCATGTGCTCCTAGGCTGGTGGTTTAGACCCTGGGGAGCTCTGGTTGTTTGGTATTGCTACTTGCCTCATGGGGCCACAAACCCTTTCTGCTCCTTCAGTCTTCACTCTAATTTCTCGGGAAACCCTTGATCAGATCAGTGGTTATCTGTGAGCATCTGCCTCTGAATGTGTCAGACTCTGGCAGCACATTTTTAAATTGAAAGCTTACATGAACTTGGCCTATTAAGACTCTTACCAAAGATTTGATATGTTGAAGGAAGCATTTGTTGGATATATGTTTCAGTCTTTCTGGGACACTGGAACACTTAAAAATAGACACCTCTAAGAACTCTGGGAAAAAGAAGCGAGATGGATAATGTGATTTAAACATCATAGAAATTAATAGACAGTCCCCAATTTTGATACTCAGCCTTTTTTAGGTTATTATATTTCATGATAGACAGCTTTTTGAGGAGGGAGGGGAGAAATGTGTCCTATAATAAAATGATCAAGCTCACTGGTTACCAGAAACGATCTTGGACAAGTACATATAGACTCTTCCGGGTGCTTTTGTTTAAGCCTCAGTTTGAGCCTATGAAAACTTGAAGAAAACACTAGCAGAGTTTCTAATATCTCTGAGTTACCTTCCTAAAATAACTCTACCTACCTTGAAAGTTCCTGCCAGGGAGAAATGAAGGCTACTAGAAAAATGTACCATTTATTCCAGCTAACTCCCTAGAATAATGACTCACTCTCTCAGTCTCAGTGAGAAGAAAGAATTCTAACTGGTAGATTCCAGCAAGCAGGTCTATGTGGTCTCGGCATACTTTCATGGACTTTCTCCCTGCAGTGTTTACCTTTCCTAACTCAGTGGAGCCCCTGTACACACCCTCATGCCCTCATTTTCATTTCATTCATTCACCCCTGTATGAATGAAAGTTCAGTTCCTGTCACACTTGATCCTTTTCCTTCTACAATAGTTATGCCTGATTAAAATCTGCTTTTGAGCTTTTTCTCTGGTGTCCAGCCTTATCTTTGATATTGCATAGATGTCGAGTTTTCATCTTTTTTCTTATTAAAACTGTCACTTTTCCTTTCCTTGGCATGTCATAAGCAGTTTCATATAATCACAAGAAAAACAGACATTTATGTGGGTTTTACCCTGGGAAATTTGAGTAATATATTTGGGTTTTATCCTCATGTCTCCTTTATTAAGCATAAAGGCAAGAGTGATAATTTTTTTTTTTAAAAGACTTAGAAACCTTGAGCAATGCTTTAGTAAATAGGTTTACTGTTCAAGAACTGGTCCCTACTATACATTAAGGCTTTGATCACTATTTCTGCTGTGGAGTTTATTAACTTGGACGTAGTAGTTCATGTTTGTAATAGCAGTGCTACTGAAATTGACACAAGAGGACTACTGTGAGTTTGGTGCTAACCAGTGCTACATAATCAGTTCTGGGCCAGTCTGGGTTAGAGTGAGAACATGTCTCAAAAGATATATAAGAATTCTATGTATTTTCAAATTATGCTCTTAAAATAAATTCAGTAAAGTGACCCCAAGGCTAATTTGACCTAATTATATTTTATTTGTTCTTTGAAATTGTTCATCTCTAACATTGTAGACATGCATGTGTTTTAATTTTTTTTATTTTTAGAATGACAGGCATGCATGAGTTCTGTATTTACATTATTTTCACTGTTTCCTCTCTTCTTCCAACTTCTCCCATGTCCTCCTAGTCCCTCTGATTCATGTCTTCTTTTTTAGTTATTATTATTACATATATATGTATGTATGTATATATAGATAGCTTTTTAGTTCATTTAGTGTTGTTTATATGCATATGTGTTTAAGTCTGACTGCTTGGGATTGGATAAGCTATTATCGAGGTTGTCACTATCTCCCAAAAAGAAGCCTATCTATATTTCCATAATTATGTTATTAGAATAAAGTCTGTAAGTAGGGTAGATGTTAATTTTACTTTAAAAATATTTTATTCATTACTCAGAATTTTACAGAGTTGTACATTTTAATAAGAAAGAGAAGCACAGATTTTATTTTTTGACAATAAACTAATTGATTTAGGCATTAATCTGCCAAGCATAAATACCACTGATAATTTCCATTTGTTGGAAGCATGTCATATAAAATATATATTTCTCAGGTGTTTTTATAAACTTAGAAGAAAAGTGGAGACAGCTGAATGAGGTATGAGTTTGTGTCGATGTAAAAAGGAAAACATAAACAGTAATTAATGCTCATTACATGAGTTGACTAAAAATAATGGCTCAAAATAAAAGTTGAGTTTGAAGGTTACAGGAGGGGAAGCATCTTGCATAAATACTAGTCATTATTTTTTTTTATCATTGTTACCTAAGTAGCTACCAGGAACAAACCATTGAATTAAATATTTCATGGATTTCACTTAATGAGAGAAGGAATGAATGACTACCTATTATTTTTTCTCATCACGGCACTTTCTGTTTCCAGGTTCTGCCGAAAGAATTCAATTCTAAAGATAGTATTTATCTACCTTTTCCTTTTTTTCTCGTACCTTATCTCTACCATGGTTTTTATTAGTTTCTAGAAATCACTGCACAGGCAATTATTTTGAAGGAGGTCAAAGGCTCATTTGATTCATTTCTGTTCTGACACACAGATTAAAGGTACAAATGTAATCAAATGTTGTGCTTAGTCAGAAAGAGCTTGAAAAAAATCTATTCTGAAAAATAAAATCCAACCTCACAGATGGGTGAAAGATTTTTTTTTAATTAGTGTTTCTGTTTGGTTTGAAAAATGAAGCTGACTGAAAGCTATTTTTGAATAACCTTCTTTTGCCATGCCATGGGTGAGTAGAATGGTTCCCGACAAGTGTACTGAAAAATCACAAGCTGAGAATGATCTTTGACTCAGATACTATTGAACAAAACAACTGCTGAGGCATTATCCCCTTTTCCTAAATTTTTGTAAGAAGACACAGTATGTCTTCAATGTTCTCAATAACTTCTATAGGACAGAATATCCAGTTTCAAGACTGTGATATTTTTATTAATCAAAATATTAACAACACATACCTTGTACACTGAATAGCAAATAGATCTTTTAGAATGCAACTAGAAGAAACACTAAGCTTCAAGGTTTAAAATGACCAAACACTTCTGTAGAAATTTGTTTCTGAATACTTCGTGCTACTACAGCAGAGAAAATTTCCAGACAAAACTCTAGCAAGTAGATGCTAGTGTACCACACCCAAGCTTGTTCTCAGCCAGTTTCCCCACCCCCAAGGTTCCTGCTAACAGATACATGTCAGACATTTATCTCACATAGATACAAACATCACCATGTGTTTCATAAAAGGTCATGCCAAGAGACTCTTTTTAAATATTATCAGATCTCAGACCTCAGCAAAGAAGCCTTATGAAAGTGGAGCATTAGAAGGGAGGAGACAACGCTGTGTAGAATTTAACTGGCACAGTCATCCCTCAAACATTCATGCTTATGGTAGAAATATTGTGCAGATTACAAAAATGAGGATAACCAATGTTTATCTGTATTGTTGGAAAGCTTGGAATATGACAGTTATCAGAAACTGGTAAGTTAAACATAGTTCATTGGATTTAAGAACCCTACATTCAAGATTATTAGGAACTGAATTCAGGGAGGCCTGGGTAATATGTGGGGTATTACATGCATGGGCCTAATGTATAGTGTTGAAAGAATTAAGACATTGTGGTTTGGGTTTTCACTGATGATTGTCTAGGGGCATAAAACACTCCCATTAACTATGCAGCTTTGAATAATTTTCTTATAACATATATTTGTATGTTGGCAACATTAGTTTTTATAGTGTTTATGGTACATTTATACTGTAGTATATTCTTATAGGATCCAACACCCTATTCTGGCTATGTTCATGTTTCACTGGAAATCTTTTGCACGTGAGTTAAATATAAAATAACAAGATATTATTCTGATACAGCATATTATATACTACTTCAGAATTTGAATAGGAGAATAAAAAATAGAGAGATGGAAAATGCACACTGAAGATATCCCCCTTCCCAGTTTTTCTTAAAAAGTTGCCTCCATTGTACTTGGATCTATTATTTGTATATGAAAATACCTAATACTTTAATTACAATTACTTTTATTCAAAATTCCATAAATAATAAATAGATTATATTTATAAATAAATAAATAAATAAACTTTCTACTCTCAGTCATCAACTAGAGGACATTCATCCTCATTATATTCTTCCCTCCATTTTCTCATGCTTTGCTTTTACATCCCCTGTGTTATTATATTGAATTTTCTTCACAATATTTTGCATGCTTATTTTTTACTTTGGTGGTTTTCCTCTCTCCAAAGTTTTTAAGTCCTATGACATAGATGATTTTAATTTACAATCACATAAAGAACATAATTTGTTTAGCATGTTTACGTGATTAGATGAAATTAGTTTTGTGTTATTTTGAGATGGGCTTTGAGAGATGGCTCAGCAATTCAGAGTTGCTGCTCTTGCAGTGGACCAGAATTTGGTTCCCAGCATCAACATCAGGTTCATAAGTCCAGCTTCAGAGAGAAACCCTCCTTTGTCTTCCATGGGCACCTTCATACATATGCACATATCTGCACATAGAAACACACACACACACACACACACCCCTCACACACACACACACACACACACATACACACTTACTGTTTTAAATGTTTAAAGTGATAGACATTTAAACCCAGACTTGGGAGGCAGAAGCATGTGGATCTCTGTGAATTCAAGGCCTGTCTGGTCTACATTGCTGGTTCCAGTCCAGCTAAAGCTCCACAGTGAGATTCTGCCTCTAGCAAAAGAAGAATGTAGATGACAATAAGTGTAGATACTAAAATAAGCTCTAGAGAATTCTCTCATTTAGAATCTACTTTTATTCAAATAATTTTAATTTTCTTTGAAAGATTTAGCCATTTTCTCCAGTTGTTTGTGTTTTCCTGAATTTCCTTAAGAGACTTATTCATTTCCTCCTTAAGGACCTTAATTATCTCATAAAGTTGGTTTTAAGGTTCTCTCTCTCTCTCTCTCTCTCTCTCCTCTCTCTCTCTCTCTCTGTGTGTGTGTGTGTGTGTGTGTAGTGTATGAGTGTGTGTTTCTGTTGTGTTGGAATATTCTGGAATATTCAGGGATTGCTGTAGTAGGATAGCTGGGTTCGGGTGGTGAGATTATGCCTTGGCTATAGATTTTTGTCTTCCAATGCTGGTCTCTAGACATTTGTGTTTGGGGAATTAAAGGACTAGGTACCAATTTCTGATTTTATCTTTTTGGATGGGTGCTTTGTTCCTTGACTTCTGTTTCCTTTCTAGTCTTCAAGTGTGTGCTGCCTGGGGTTCTCCCTGTCTAATCCCTGATAAAGAAGGGGTTCTCTGCCACAGGTGAGGTCTGGGACATGGTGTCTAGGAGTGTCAGGTGGGCAACTGGGTATAGTGTGGGCAGAGGTCAAGAGAATAGGGAATTTGGTGGAATGTCAGTCTACTTGGACTTATCTCAGGCTTCTTGGTTTCTGGGAGAGTATGGAATCCCTGGCCCTGTTGGAAGGCTGGGGCACAGCGAGTAGGGAGAGCATGGGCCTGGAGATAGGGTCAGAAGCACAGGTAAGAGAGTGTGCATGTTTGTAAGGAAGGCAGTGTACCTGGACTTCTCCCCGTCTAAATGGTCCTCTAGTAGAACAGGGAGAATTTTCATTTTCAGTGGCATATATTTTGCCTTTCCTAGTGAGACACAAGACAAAACTTTCAGGAATTCGAGATCAGTATCAAAATTCAAGCCATACACGGAAACGAAGGTGAATATGAAGAGCACAGGGGAGTTAACAAACAGTGTGTTTACCAAGTTCTCATGTGTAGATGTAAGTCTTCAATTTGGAAGAGTTAAAACCAAAAGAATTTTCTGATTGGATTGCTGAGCAAATACAAAATGTTTTCTGTGAAGATGACAGAAATTTGGAGATATGAGTAATGGAAATTATCAATAGATGAGATTAAATACTGATGATTGAAAGCATAAAGAATATAAGAATGTGGATAATTTGTTCACACTTGTAATGGATCTGGATGGCAACAAGGGTCCACTGAGACCAAACCATGCAAAATACTTACCCATATCCTTCTTAACTTCATACACACTATAGATGTCAGAAGAGGTCATTAGATCCTCCGAAACTGGAATAATGGATGGTTGTGAGCTGCCATGTGAGTGCTGAGAATTGAAACCTGGTCCTCTGTAATCTAAGAACAAGTGTTCTTAACAGATGAACCATCTCTCCAGCCCCAAATGACTATATTATTAAAGTATTCTCTCCCTTTCCTAGCTTCAATCAGGCAAACAATAACTTTTCAGCTAAGGATGAAAGTCCACCTCCCTTCTCCTTTTTGGATTTTTCTCTGGCTCCACTTAACCAGGTTTTTTGTGTACTATCAAAAAAAAAAAAAACCTGTGACATATATATGCTTCTCTGGTAAAGGATCAGTGATGCATGATTTATTTGTTAGCCTGTTTGTATGTAATAGGGGAATTGTTTCATACATAGGGAACCTTCTGTAGTAGTTGTTTCTATATAAACTTTGCCAGAGGTCTTTAGTGTTAAGTTATCCTCCTGATATTTTCTCTTTACCTTTCTCTTCCTTCCCAACCACAATTGTACTCTTTCTGATCCTTATAACCCTTTAAACCTATATATCACTATGCTCTATCTCCTTACCTTGAAACCTTCCTCCCATGGCCCCTATTTCCTGACCTCTATGGGTATTCAAATTTCCAAATTTGTATAATGTATAGTTGGTATACAGTGAGAAACGCTTCACTATGATGTTTAATATACTTTGTTTCCATTAAGTGCCCTCTCCTGTGTTCTCTCCACCTTCCACAAACTTGTACCTTTTTAATCCCTAGCATTCCCCTTTCTAATTTCATGTTCCTTGTATTCTGTTATTATATAGGGTATATGCCCAAAAGTGGGACCACTGAAATGAATTTAATAGGCAGCTATAGAAATAAATGACCCAGTTATCAACTGTCTAACTTCCAACAGTTCATTTAATAGTGCCTTACAATGTCCTATTCATTGAAATCAAAATGTGAGAAATAAGTACTAAAATTAAGTAGATTGACTCACTGAATCAGTGTTGATTTATATTATTGTTTTAGAAATAAATAATGATTTACTGAATATTGTGCTACAAAAGCTTGTTGTCTTTAGCATTGATGTTAGTTTGATAAAGATGCAAAAGACAATTTTATCATACATAAAACTAGAGGAGGCAGTTTCACATTTTGAGTATGAACTTAACATGTAAAGGTGCTTGAATGCTTCTTTAATGTAAAACATTATCTTGTGAAAGTGCTAAAAATTACAAGAACTTGTTTGTAATGCTAGAGGTAAATAAAAGTAGGCATTTAATAAAATATTGAAAAAGTGTACATATAAAATACTACATTTGGTTTTGACAATCGAAGACCCAAAAGAGAACCTTGACAGCAATTTATAGAGAAATGATCTAGAAATTTCACTAACCACATAAAATATTTAAAACAACACATTTAAACCAACATTTTGACAAAATTAAACAAGTGGGAAAAAGGTACTGTAATCTAGTAAAATTCTAGCATCTGATTCTGCAAAAAAAGGTTGTTGCAAAGGTACAATGAATGCATGTATGCAGAATACTGAACACTCAGTTAAGCATTTAATAAGTTAGTTCTGATTACTAAAACTCACCTTACTTTGTGTAAAATCATATCTTGAAGAGTATCTTTGTGTGGACAAATCCCTGGGTGTTAGAAATGTCAGAACCAATATGATGATCAGTAGCTACAACATAAGGAATAGAGAAAAACTTGGGGCAGTGACAAAATCAATATAATCACATTCTTTCAAAATATTAAGGAGTAGAAAGGAATAACTATATTTACCTCTTATTAATCCAAGAATTAGTGACAGAAACAGGTGAAAGCAACAAGAAGGGGAAATTAAGTTGTATAATTAATTGTAAGGCAAACTCCCTAACCAAATCTGCAAGATCAAAAAAGAAATACGCAGGAGGAGGCAGGTTTCTTGACAACTTATGTATGTATTCGGGCCTAAGGCTAGTTGATCATGTGGAAGGACTCTGTGTACAAAGTATTCAAACATGGAGTGTTATTTATGCACTTCTTTTTTGTCATGATTCCCATGAGACAAATAATTGAGTAAAAGCTACTATGGGTTATTAACATTTTGATAAAACTTGCTATAAATATCTGAGGACTGTTTCTAAGTCAAACACTATATGTCTTTGAAGAAATGTGCATTCTAAGTTCCATGTAGAGTTTACTTCTCTGAAAATGTATTTTTGTTCTCTACTCCCTGTAGCCTCAATGCTGGTGACTCATAACAAAAATACTTGCCATCCAATTCTATGTTCTGTCATAGACAGCCTGCCTAGTAAATTACAGTGAATTAAATACTTTATTATTGCAATTACAGGGACTATTTTTTCCAACACAGTTACAAAGGTACAGCATCAGGGGATAGAGGAGTCAGGGGCTAAGGCTTTCTTGCTGCTACTGTAGGATACTTCCTGTTGAAATAATGTTTCTTTCTGTTTAATATAAACATTTTTTACAAGTGATGCAAGGATATTCAATGCAAGAAGCAGAATTCCTAGCCTGCTTGGTAAAATTCATTTTTGGGGAAAATGTTTAAATGAAAACAAGATTTTCCTTGTAAAAGCCGGGTTTAACTACGGCATTGGTACAAACTGTATTCACACCCAGTGCTCTAGAGGAGGTACTCTTCTCACTCTGTCAGCAACATTTCCTGCCAAATCCACTAACTGCTTTAACTTGACCTTGAGTGGATTAAACAATATAATCATCCAGGCCACATCTCGCCAGCCTCTGCTAGTCAAGAAAAGCATGCTTGATTCATGATTACATCACAAAAGCAAGTTGCTGTTCTAGAAGAGCAAAGTACTTGGCAGGTGTACTTGTCTAAGACTTCATAGACAACAAAACAAAAAAAAGAAGAAAACACACATTAGAGAATAGCATGCACTGAATGATCAGTACAAGCAACTTAAACATTGCTTTAAAGTGTGCCTTCATAACATAAGCACAGAACAAAGGTGAGACGCTTGTGACAAACTGCAAATTGTATGGAGTCATAAAAAAAATAACTACTTTTCCCCCAAGGAAGGAAAGATTTGGAAGTAGTTTAAATGATAGTACATTTTTTTAAAGGATGAGATATATTAAGTGAAATTATCTTATTGAAATTAGGATAAATATAAATCATTAAAATAAGCTATAAGCAGTTCATATTTTCCTTCTCCTTTCACTTCCATTTATATTCTACCTAGCATGCATGCAAGTAGTGATATAGTGCAATGGACATTCTTCTTACTTGCCAGGAATAAGGTGTCTCTTTTCCTGGTTAAGCGATCACTTACAATTTTTCCAAATAGGTTTTAAATGGGAAGTACATTCACACACATTTACCAGTATTTGTGACATCAGAATTTTCAAGAACCATCCCTGGGATAGACTATCCATTTAGATCTTAAGGGCAGAATTTGCTAAACGAATGCCTTAACACTGTTCTACATCATCTCCTGAGAGAAGGATGAATGATATCATGGTCTTGTTTAAGGAGTAACATTGGGATTATTTAACAGTTCTCTTTTATTAGGGGTGGCATGACTAGTATAACTTGCTTTTTTGAGAAAATCTTAAGCATACAGAAAGGAGCATAATCAGGTATAGTTACTCATCTGGAAGCACAATGTTTTTTTGGGTTGTATTTTTGTTTGTTTTTAATTTTATTTAATTTTTATTACACCCCAGGTTTTATCCCCTCCCAGTCCACCCTCAGGACTGTTCGCCATCCCATACCTCCTCTCCATACCCTGTCTCCATGAGGATGTCCCCACTCCCCCACCCCACCCCCACCCCACGAGACCTCTAACTCCCTGGGGCCTTCAGTCTCTTGACAGTTAGGTGCATCTTCTCTGACTGAATCCAGACCTAGCAGTCCTCTGCTGTATATGTGTTGGAGGCCTCATATTAGCTGGTGTAATACTACCTGGTTGGTGATCCAGTGTCTGAGAGATCCCTTGAGGGTTAGTTGAGACTGCTGATCCTCCTACAGGGTCGCCCTTCTCCTCAGCTTCTTCCTGCTTTTTCCTAATTCAGCCACAGGGTTCAGCAGCTTCTGTCCATTGATTGGGTGCAAATGTCTCATTCTGACTCTTTTAGCTGCTTGTTGGGTCTTTCAGAGGGCAATCATGACAGGTCCCTTCTTGTGAGTGCTCTATAGCATCAATAATAGCGTCAGGCCGTGGGACCTCCCCTTGAGCAGGATCCCATTTTGGGCCTGTCGCTGGACCTCCGTTTCCTCAGATTCCTCTCCATTTTCACTTCTGCAGTTCTTTCAGACAGGTACAATCATGGGTCAGAGTTTTGACTGTGGGATGGTAACCCCATCCCTCACTTGATACAATGTCTTCCTGCTAGAGGTGTGCTCTACAAGTTCCCTCTTCTCACTGTAGGGCATTTCATCTAAGGTCCTACCCTTTGAGTCCTGAGAGTTTCTCAACTCCCAGGCCTCTGGTGCATTTTGGAGGGTCCCCCTACCTCTTACCTCTCTGTTGTCATTCTTTCTGCTGGCCCTCGGGCCTCGGTCCTTTTACTGCACTGAATACCAGATCATGTTTCCTTCTTACCCGACCCCCCTCCCCTTTTCCACCCAGTTCCCTCCCTCCCTCCTCCCTTGTGATTGCTTTCTTCTCCCTCCCAAATGGGACTGAGGTATCCTCACTTGGGCCATTCAACTTGTTGATCTTTTGAGTTCTGTGGACTGTATTTTGGGTATTCTGTACATTTTTTGACTAATATCCACTTATTAGTGAGTACATACCATGCATGTCCTCTTGGGTCTGAGTTATATCACTCAGGATGATATTTTCTAGTTCTGTCCACCTGCCTGCAAAACTCAGGATATCCTTGTTCTTAATAGATGAATAGTATTATATTGTGTAAATGAACTACATTTTCTGTATCCATTCTTATGTCCTTGGTACATCTGGATTGTTTCCACCTTCTGTCTATCACAAACAAGGCTGCTATGAAACATAGTGGAACACATGCCCCAGTGGCCTGGTGGGGTATCTTTTGGGTATATGCCCAGGAGTGGTATAGCTGGATCCTCAGGTCCAATTTTCTGAGGAGCCGCCAGAACTGATTTCCAGAGTGGTTGTACCAGCTTGCAATCTTACCAACAATGGAGGAGTGTTCCTCTTTCTCCACATCCTCACCAGCATCTACTACCACCTGAATTTTTGATCTTAGGCATTCTAATTGGTGTAAAGGTGGAATCTCAGGGTCATTTTAATTTGCATCTCTCTGATCACTAATGACTTTGAACATTTCTTTAGGTGCTTCTCAGGAAAAGCCAATGTTTTAAAAGGTTGTAAGATTTCAATAAGATCATTCAGTGTGCATTCTTCTGCAATGGCAACTGTAAGATTAGTTGAAGACTTTTCAAATGATGCCTGATGAGGTTTTCAAAACAGACTTTGATTTAAAACATCAAAGAAATGAGAATACTGTGTGAACTTTCATAATTGATTTCTTTAAATACATGAAAGCACTTTAAAATGAGTCATAAATAAATACTTAACAAATATAATAAAGATGTAACTTAATCTCACCAGAAACCAGAGGTAAGAAATGAACCAAATAGATATTGCTTCTAGTTTAAAAACTTAATAAAATGTATAAGAATATGCAAAAGTGTCACAGTAGTGAGGAAGGTTGACTGTGAAGGTTTTATCTGGTTATCATATTAAGAATTGTCTTAAGATAGAAGTCACAAGTTACATAAGAGATTTCCAGTAGGGATAGACAGCAGCCAAAAGAAAACGTATATGTGTAACATGTTTATGAAGTTGGAATATGTGTAGGCCTTACAGTGTTATAGCTTTGGAGGTGGGAGCTTACCTCACTGGAACTAAGAGACATTCATAAGTGACTTGGATCCAGAATGAACAGTCTTATGGAAAGAAAACATTTGATGGTGGTGAATGAATCAGTATGTAGGCTGACTGATGGATGAAAGGAAGGAAAATGCCTAACAGAAAACTACCTTGAAATTAAAGAAACAGAAATATCTGTCAGGTGAACTATGATTACAGCAAAAGGAAGGAAAAGAGAAAACTAAAATATTTAGATATTTTTAAAGCATTATTTCTGAACTGATTCAGGGATTTTATGTTTGCTGTTGTTGTTGTTGCTGCTGCTGCTGCTGTTGCTGTTGTTATTGTTGTTGGTTTTCTGTGTCATGGGCATCCAGTTATACTCTGGATTGGGCTGATACTAATTGTATATAGTCCTAGCTGGTCTCATAGTTATGATAACACCCCAGTCTCAGCTTCCCAAGTTCTGTGACTCTAGCAGTGTTTCAAGTCAGAATATACTATTATTTATTGTGTTTGTTAATTGTACTCCACCCTCAACAAAGCTATGTCCTGAGCAATGTGTCTCTTATACATTCTGTCCTCTATTTGACCTCTTTGAAAAATGCCTGGTACAAAGCTGAACTGTGTGCAAAATGGCAGAGTAGATAACTGTATTGTATGAGCAACAGCATTCGCTAGAATAAAGGACAGAGACAGGTACCATGCTTAATTCGAGGGTGGCGAGATGGGAGTGGGTGGGGGGGGCACATCCTCATAGAAGCAGGAGGGAGGGGGATAGGATAGGGGGCTTCTGGGTAGAGGAAAAGGGGATAACATCTGAAGTGTAAATAAAATATCCAATAAAAATTAATTTAACAAACAAACAAACAAGAGTGGACTGTGGAAGCCTAACTGCTTCAGTCTTCTTTTTGCTTCTGCTTCTGCTCTGAAAGCCTGCATGAAGCTTGAGATCCTGATTATTCGAAAGCACCCTTGGCAGATCTTTGAAAACCTGTAAAATTCTCAGCTATAGTTTGACAAACTCTCTTGATGCTCAATAATACCAGCAAAACAGGTAAGAAATCACTGGGGAAATATTTACAAATATTGGAAAACAGTAGCAAAGAAATATCTGAGTTTCTATTTATTTAAATATAGAATTTTCTGAAAGAATTACAGCTACAAAACAATATTCTTCAAACATCAAATAATCCTTTTAAAGAATTTCTTTAATCCTACCACTAGAACAATTTAACCTTTACAAAATATCTGCCCTGAGCAATATATCCACAGTTTTACCCTCCTTTAATCTGAACTCACTTTGCAATAAAAAAGAAATCTCTAGAGTTAATATTGTTCATATTTTCAGACATCCAAAGCAGTTTTCCATTTTGGTTTACATTCCTTTATCTCCTAAGTTCTGCCTAAGGCTTTAAAATCTTGTCACTGAAAATAACAACGAGAGATCAAGTCACAGTTTCTGTATTATGATTGGGCAAGAAGCCAGTATTGTACTGCAGTTTCTCAAGCCTCTGATCTTAATATGTACCCCAGCTATCCAATCCTCTAAGACTTAACGGTGGTGCATACAGTGTGACAGTAGTTCAGAATCCTATAGCAAAAGATCAAGGAATCACATTGGCTTTTGTTTGTTTACTCTGTGTTGGACTTTATTTAAAGTGTCAGTTACATGTGCTAGTGATGTATTTTCTTATTCCCACCTTTGTCCTCACTATGACATGTAGGAGAATAGAGGGTCAAAGTAAAGGAGCAAATTTGTTTCCCATAGGAAACTAGTTAGCTAAGTTTCAGTTGAAGTCACTCTTAAATCTGTGGAACAGTGCTTAAAGTAAGCATGTTCTATCTAATTGGTGTAGTTCCCAACCTCTTGCTCAAGCTGGGCTGTGCTACTTCTGCTTTTTTTTTTTCCTCCATGATCTCATGTTCTGCACTGAATGAGTGACAAGCTTTATTGTTCCTTCTTCTCATGCTAGCTTATTGTGAATCTAGATAATTGCAATAAGATTCTGAGAGCTACCTGGTAGCTAATTATTTTCTTTAGCCCCAGTGACAGTGAAACAGGACAGGCAAAGAACAAACTGAAAACAAGACAGTTCTTTGAAATGGCAATGCATTTTCCTCGTAGAGATTTCATTTCTAGAAATCTACCATCCCAGTATCTTTGGGAGACATTGCAATTATCCCATCTTGTCTCAACTAAATCTCCATTCACATTAGATTTTTATTAGCATTCTAGAAATTAAAACTTCTACATGGAAAACTGTTTGTATAGTGGGGGCAATATAGGAATGTTCTATTATTCATTATTTAATAAGATAACATCCAAATTGAAAATCATACAGAGACAAGTATATCTAAATATCCCTTAATTGTTATTACCTAATTATTTTAAAATAAGCTATTAAAAATACATTTTAACATTTTATTTTAATTATATAAACAACATCTTCCCATAATAAAATATTGAGCTATTAAAACACGTTCCCTTTGTTTATTTATCTCTCCATCTTCTTCTGTGAGTCAGTGAGTGTTTGTTGGAATTTAGAAGCCATTTTTAATGATGGAATTCTATTGTGCATACAATTTTGTGGTTTGTTTTTAAAATGACACATACATTTTCTCTTGGAAATACGTATGTCTCTAGTATTATTGTAGAAATTAGCTTGGTTTTATTTAACCAGCCCTGCATTATTGGAGAGTTAGGTCATCCACCTATTTTTCTCATTATAAATCATTTTTTTAGAGAAGAGGGATGCTAGTGGGGGTGAGGTGGAGATGGGTGGGAGGAGAAGCACCTTTTCAGGGGTAGGGTCATGGGGTAAAGAACTTGGAGAGAGGGTACCTGGAAGGGGGCAAATCTTTGGAATGTAAAATTAATAAAACCATTGGATAAAAAGATTTAAAATATATAATAAAAAGAATATTATTGAAACCTCCATGCATACATTTATTAACCTCACTATATCAAAAATTTATAATCCTATAAAAGTACATGTAAAATATATTTAATATTTTGGGATGCTGATAATGTAGTATCACCAATACTCAGCTTTGCTGTTATATTATGGAAAGCAGCCATAGACAATATATAAGTTGATTAATGTGGCTGTGGCCCAGTAAAATTTTTCTCCAAATAGAAAGTGTGGAAAACAGCCTGTGGATATGTGATGATCCTGCCCAATAATCGTTTCCCATAAGACAAACTGGTGGCATACATATTTAAGGCTTTTAATACATATTAATCTATAGAACTTCAAAACAGTGGTATTAATTTACAGTATTTTCTATTCTTGGATGTGCATTTTACAGATTGTGATATATGTTTAAAGTATAATGCTTTGTTAATTTTTAAAGAACTTTATGTCATACTTTGATAACAGTTCATATTTAACTCACTATTCCCCAGTATCCAGCCTCCTCACTTACTCTTCCACTTCATGTCTGTTTTGGTTTAAATATCCTGCATCAGACATCTTAGCCCTCTTACTCTATGGTTTTTCCACCACCATTTCCACCACCTTTCCTGAGCTTCACTAGTAGTGGTTGTGTTGTGGATGCATCAACTGGAGCTAGGCACCCCCACAGTCCATTGTTCTCTGCATTTGATCCATTGTGACTTTCTGCAATAGTTTTATTTGCCACAAAGACGTTTCTTTGGTGAAGATTGACAGCCCCTCTTATCTGTGGGTATAAAGATAAGTGAGAAATTATACTGGTTTAAACTAAGGTCAAGAGAAAAAAATCATTGGGCTAGAAAGATGGCTCAGTTGAGAGCACTTGCTACTCTTTCAGAGAAATAAAGTTTGTTTCCCAACATTGCATAGTGGACTCATAACCATCTGTAACTCAAGTTCCATAGCAACTGATGCCCTTTTCTGAAATCTATTGTCACCAGGCACACAGGTTGTCCATTTATGTACATGCAGGCAAAATACTCATACATGAAAATTAAATCTAAAGAAAAAAAAAAACAAAACAAAAAGGAAACAATTGAGAGCAAATTCTAGAAAAGATGTGGGAAAGGGATAACCCTCATTCACTACTCTGGGGACTACAAACTGGTACAGCTTTTTAAGGAAATCAGTCTTGAAAATTTAAAAATAAATTCACCATGTTATACACTTTTAAAAAAGTGCTTCAGGTAATCTGTCAATGATCAGACTACTGTGAGTTTTAATGGACAATAAAAATGAGAGGGGAAGAGATTCCCCCAACTTCAAAAATTTGTATTGGGTAAACTCTGAGCTCATAGACTTTCCAACACTTTTCGGTATGAATAGTCACAATGATCAATATATGTGTGTGGTAAGTGCATCATTATTTTCCACAGGAGAAAAATATCAGTAGTATCTGTGGCATTCACTAGGCCCACAGAAACATCTTAAGTAGCCAATTAGCATTGCCCTTCTGAGGCTGGCAAGTGATGTTAAAGAATTTAGGGGAATGTCAGGTGTATGGGTATGGTAAATGCAACATGTCCTTCCTACCAACCTACACACCACCACACACACACACACACACACACTCACACAATCCCCTACAGACATACAAAAGCTGACAGTACAAGGAATGAGACTGTTCTCTGCCCTGGGGATTTAAGACCCATAGAAAGCAAGTTGTACATAGCTGACTACATATCAACCAATATTTTTCACTGAGTTTAAAAACTGTTGTTATGTTTAATTTCACATTCATTTAATTGTCTTTTCAGCGTAATAACTTTATGTTTTATCTTTCATTAAAGAAAATCTGCTGGTAAACGTAGATGTCAGGGGATATTCAGAGACATCTAGTGACAGATAATAGAGAATCAGTGAGACAGAAAGAGTGATGACAGAGAAAAATAGATTTGGATATATTTTAAGTGTAAGCTCTCAAGAGAAATGATAAAACTCCTAACATAAAAGTATATTGAAGGAGTTAAAATAAGGAGCACTGAGGAAGATTTCTGAGGTAAGCTGTTTTGTATTCCTTTGGAGTCTCCACTCTTGAGTCTAAAATGGATTAGAAATATGACTCCATGTTCCCTAGAAAATATAACAACAGAACATTTTACTTCTTTTTATGGCCTTTAATAAATTTATTCAGTATTCTAAGCATTGGTTTTTCTTATCTGTAAAATTAGGATGTTGCCAGATGGTGGTAGGTTAGCATATTCCTAACACAAACTCTAGTAAGGTATTATTAGCGATTATCATCATAACCACTATGATTATCACTAGGATACCTGGAATGTTTCAACTGCTGTTCACTGTTCTACTCACAAAGCACTATTCCTATTCAATTATAAGTAAAATGTTCATTAGAACACTAGATCAGGTTTTGTGTATCTCAGTTCTCAAATGCCTATTATTTTGTTTTTAAAAGATATTTTCACACTATATTTTTTAGTAATTCATATATATTAAGGTTTTAGTGTATTGTTTTTGCGAACCACTTAATCAAGAACCTCTATGAATCCAAGGCCATTATTTTTACATTTTCTGAGACAATGATATTCAACTCTGTGTAATAGCTGCTTTGCAAATTAAATTATTCATGATGGATACCCTGCTTTCTTCAGAAGTAAGCAACACTGTAATTATTCAACTGGTGACATCATGTTGTTTCATGTAGCCATTTATAACATGAATAAAAGGTGAAAAACAGGGGTAAAAATAATAAGCAAAGTGAAACCATCACACACTTACAAGATAGAGAATGCTAGTTTGACTGAAAAGTGATTGGATAAAAACATTTAGCTACACAGATGAGTAGGGACTGTAGAAAAATAAAGAGGAAGTTCTTTTTGAGTCAAACAGGTCATCCAATGCAAGCTTTTTATTATCTAATATAATGTTGTTCTCCCTACCTGACCACTCTACACAAGATATGGAACAGAACAATAACAAGGACTGCAAACTTAGGATTTTACTCAAAACATGATTAAATAAGTTTTCAAAGTAAATTAAACCAATCTATCAAAAGTTGGGTACTTTTAATCACACTTTTAGGTTTTGATACATGTCTCCTGAAGTTGGAGAATATTCGTTAAATATGAATTGAAGATACTCTTACTTTCACACTCACTAGACTACAGAAGATTACTATGACTACAGTCTCTCTGTCTCTGTCTGTCTCTGTCTGTGTCTCTCTCTTCCTCCCTCCCTCCCTCGTGTGTGTGTGTGTGTGTGTGTGCATGTGTGTGTGATATTTAGTAGCAAAGTTGGCATTTCTGACATGGCCTAAGGTTATATTATTTCCTTTTAAATAATAATGTTAGTTTGTTTGTAGTTTGTATTTTAGAGACAGGTTCTTTCCATTTAGATTAGGCTGGCTTTAAACTCAAAGTGCTCCTCCACCTGCTGCTGCTTCTGAATGATGGGATTAAAGACTTGTACCACCACACCCCCAGCTGTTTACAGGTTTCAAAAAGAAAATATTGCCAAAACCTCAGCCTGCTTGTTATACATTTTAATTGCTTCCCCAAAGGCTGAGTTTTAATGGTCTACTGATATTCTGTAAGGATGGATTGCATTATGACTACTTTGCAAGAAAGCAGTGAAAAATAGAATAGACATTTTATGGATGAGGTTGAGATGGAAATGTTCTTTTAATGTATTGAAGCTTTGATAACTGTGACATAATGGTATCATTGGGAGATCAGGAAAATATGGAGGACTCTGCTTGCTCTGACAGAAAATAGAGGTTGCTTTAAGGAATTTAATTTTATACACTAAATGAGATTTATTGTATCATTTTGTATTTGTGGGGAAAAGAGGTAGGCATGTCAATTCCTTGAGAAACTTCTATTTTACAATGTAGAGGTAGGTTTTCTAAGCCTTAATTTCTGATTATCTATCAATAATTATGTTAAACTACTGTAGTAACCTACTAGTTTGGCTTAGGTTTGGTTTTATTTAATGTAATTATTGAAGTTATATTGAAGCAATATGTTATACGATGTATAGAGAAAATACAAAACGTTATTAAATTGAAGCAATTTACTTGATGTAATCTACCTCAAATTCCAGTATTATTAAAAATGAGTCACACAAATAAAAATCAAAAGTTGCTCGTTGGAGGTGATTATTACGGCCATTCTCTCCAAAAGTAGCATAAGCCACTAAAATCACTTGTATGATGACTCATAACTTAACACATTTACTATTACTATAAAATTTTAAGCCTGTATTTACATTATTAGTGACATTAAGAACAGCAAAGTCTGAAAGACTTGAATCTTACTATACTTGTTATATTCAGAGAACATCTTAGAATTGAGGCTTATACTTTATGCTGAGTTTCATTTCACGTTGGGATCAATTTGCTACTACAGTTATTGAAATGATGTAGTTTTGAAAAAGCTCAGTATATAGGTAGAGTCTTACTCAATAGCAAGGTTGTTTAAAGTAAACTTTCAGAAGAGACCTTTTTTCTTTAGATTAATTATGTTGATAATAAAGACTCTAAATCTTATACTACTTGACGTAAACTCATTAATAATCTAAACAACTATGGAAATCTCAAAAACATGAGCAAATCTGAACATTGAAGCAAAGACTTAAATTATAAAATTACATTCAATTTGATTCTTTTCAAAAGACATTTAGAACTTTCTTTTACACTGCTACTTGTGTTGTTTACTCTTATTTGTGACCAACAATTTCCCAGTTATAAAAACATGGAACTGGAATGATTTTAAATACCACCAATTCAACCATATCTATTCCTCTCCAAGTGTTTCGGGTTTGCTTTCAAGGAAAGAAATACCAATTAATCCACTACAACTAGTACAACTTTAAAAAGTACTCCAACTTTTAAAAAAATGGACCAATATAAAAGATACAAAATATAAAAGATAAAAGTATAATTACATCCTCTTGATTCAAGCTGAGAAATTGTATTGATTCAAAAAAACCAAAATTTAGTACGGGGTATATAATTAACATAAAAGCACTTCTATCTTTTTGTGCTCTATTGACCTTCATGTTGGATATACCTTTAAAAAAAAAAAAACTTGAATTGCTCTCATCAGAACTATGACAATGCATGTAATTATGTCATCAGTGTGAGTGGGGAAACCCAAAAGATATCATTAATATAGTAGACATTTTGGTGATGGCTGTACTATAAACATAAACGATTCTTTAGTTTCTAATGGTAAAGTGTCTGGTAGAACTAAGGATACATAAGACAAAGGTGAACAGCATAAACTGTATTATTAGGATATAGTAGCTCAAGAAAATAAAGGCTTAAGCTACTTGGGTGGTACTCAGAAGGCCGGGGAATGACAGAATGAATACTCTAACAATGCCAAGAGACTGAAGAGTACCCCATGCATCATATGTAATACAAACTATGAGTGATTCCGGTACTATTTAGTCAGTGATATCCTCACTGTATTTCTTTAACAGCTCAATAGCAAGAAGAATTGCTCCTTTGACTCATACTATTATTTTGCTAGAATTATCATATCATTATGCCATAAATATTTTCACAGATCTTCCCAGACAGAGCTATAAACCATAATCATTAGGAACAGTTGTTCAATCTACTAGGTTCTGGACCCTTCCATAAATGATTTTTATGTAGTATGTCAGCTATGAGGTCCTAGAATCTATTTACATTCACGGCTACCCATGATTTCTGGCTAATATTTGAGGACCACTTCATTGTTGGTCATTAATAATCAGAGATTATTTATTTCAATTTTCCTATCTACTAAGATTCTACTGAGATAAGAGAGGTAAGGGGGTACATAGAACACTCGAGGGGAAATTTCCAAGAAGGAATATGGTTTCTACAAGTTCTCACGTAAAAGCTATGTGTTGTAATTTTGTTCAGATAGACCTGAACTTTCCTCAACTATCAGCCAATGGAAATCCATATCCAGAATTTCCTGTTTAGACTTCATTAAGAAATGAAATGCAGTAGAAAAAACAAGGACAATAAGGGTGTGTTTGCATCAAGCATTATGAAACAATTAATTACTGTTTCTTCTGTGATCATGAGAATTCCAGGTGACTCTCCTGCCAGCCTATTAAAACTTAGGTTGTGAAATTTAGAATACCTGAACTATTACCTATCTCCAGGACTATTACTCTAGTCACAAAAATGAAATTGTAAAACACTACAGAATACTTTCTTGGAAATGCACAGACTCTCTTAGATGTTCACACACTCACCAATAGGTTTTCATATTGCATTATACGAACCTATCCATTTGTCAAAGATATTTATTGATGAGAATATCTACAATTTATTGAGAAGTGGCAACAATTTGCAACACTGAAAATGTGTCATATTTTTAACATCAAATGTGAGTCTGGATACTAATATAGAAATCAGCAAGCATCAAACCAATGTATCCATTTATTTTTCTGTGTTAAGCTGCTTGTTTTTAAATATTGTAGGGCATTATTTGATTTAAATAAAGTATCTAACTTACATATACAGAAAATGTGCTGGTTGAAACGTTGCTTATTCAGAAATCTTTGTTAAAATGAGAATTGATAAAAAATCACAGAGATGAAGATTATATAGAGGTTAACTTGAATTGTTTGCCTACTATATTCTAAGCTCTCTGCTATGACCTTGACATATATTATCAAACTTTATCTCAAAACATTTATATGAAATAAGAAATATAATCATTTGCATTTCCAGATAAGGAAACTGAGAATAAGCAAGATTAAATTTATTTTATAAGGGCCATACGCTTTTAACTAGCTGAGGTTGAATTCAAAATAAATCGGTTTCATGTGTGGAATAATACTGAAAAAAAAGTAGATAAGACAAAACAATTCAATTGAATGTTAGTGCCTGTATATGTAACTACTATAAATGGATTGCAAAGATGCAATCTTTTCCACATTCTAGCCACACCAACTTACTAAATTATAGAGCAATGGAAATCCTAACCCAGACTACCCATTCAGATGCTATGAATGGCAGCTATAATCCAGCCCTTTAGAACAGTAGGTAATACAACTATTATCTAATTCAGAAACATTCTACCTTCTCTTACAAATACGTATACTGAAATTTTATAAAGACATCATTGCAGAAATTTGTCTATTCCATATATACTCCACCCTTTTCAAATAAAATGTCTATTAAAATTTTTATTGGATATTTTCTTTATTTAAATTTCAAATGTTATCCCCTTTCCCAGTTCCCCAACCCTGAAATCCCCTATCCCATCCTCCATCCCCCTGCTTCTTTTATCTCATTCCACCTCCCTGCCCTGGCATTCCCCTACACTGGGGCATCGAGCCTTCACGGGACCAAGGGCCTCTTCTCCCATTGGTGACCAACAGGCCATCCTCTGCTACATGTGCAGCTGGAGAAATGGGTCCCTCCATGTGTACTCTTTGATTGGTGGTTTTTAGTTCCTGGGAGCGCTGGAGGGGGGTCTGGTTGGTTGTTGTTCTTCCTATGGGGTTGCAAACCCCATGCTCAGTCCAATGTTTGACTGCCAGCATTCACCTCTGTATTTTGTCAGGCTCTGGCACAGATTCTCAGGAGACAGCTATATCAGGCTCCTGTCAGCAAGCACTTCTTGGTATCAGCAATACTATCTGGGTTTGGTGTCTGTACATGGGATGAATCCCCAGGTGGGGCAAGTCTCTGGATGGCTTTTCCTTCAGTCTCTGCTCCACACCTTGTCTCCATATTTCCTCCCTTGAGTATTTTGTTTCCCCTTCCAGAAAGACCGAAGCACCCACACTTTGGTCTTCCCTCTTCCTGAGCTTCACGTGTTCTGTGAATTGTATCTTGGGTCTTCTGAGCTTTTGGGCTAATATCCATTTATCAGTGAGTCCATTCCATTTTGTGTGGTGATGCATGGTTGGATGTCTAGTCACTAGGGAAGCTGAGGTAGGAGTACTACTTTGAGCTAACAAGTTTAAGACCACTTTGGGAAACTAGTAAGACCTCTTTTCTTAAAGTTAAGGACAAAATAAATAAGAAAAAATAATTCCCCAATTTTTACAATAAATATTCTAAATCAATAGCATAACCTATTGCTAGACTATGATTTTACATATATTTCTTTTTTAATATGGTATTAAACAGGATGGGTTTATACTTGTATTTGTAATAATATTACTTGTGTTGAGCTCTCATAGATTTTCCTGGGATCACTAAAAATATTAGGAAATGGTCCCTTTTTGTTTTAAAATTTGAATGCATGGATAAAATTTAAACATTTTAATTTCTTACACATTACAGCAGTACCTTCTACTTAACTTATAATGTCATATATGTGCTAAAATGGTTAGAACTAGTAAAGTAGATATACAAAGGCGAAGCATGGAATGGAAATTATCTGTCATAGGTTAGTGTTTTATGTCTTGGCTCTGACATTTATTCCAAGCGATGAAATTTTTGCCAAGCAAGCTTAGCTTGTTATAAAAGGGTATAGAGACTTGGCTAATCTTGAGTTTGCATGTCATCAGCTTTAGGCTAGCTTATCAGTATTACAATCAACGAGTAGAATTGTTCCAGGAAACTTCTTGAATCATGCTTTGTCAGTTCAGATGAAGAATTCACTTTTTATGCCTACTTGAAGGGTGCAAATAATGAAGCCATAAGTAAAGAAGAGCTACATTTCATATTTTTCTACTTGTTCTGATTTAGGTGGATATTTGTCTATTACAATGAAGCGTGCTATAGTATCTTTACACTTCACTAGAGGTCAGATGATTTAAATAATTTTTTGATGTTTCTAGTTTCCTTTGAAATTTTGATAAAAGACTAGGATTAAAATATTTTATTTTCTTTTAAAAAGTGTTATTTGGAAGCTACATTTGCAGTGGTATCAATGCCATGATTGAGAAAGGGGAAGGAACATAGACAGCTTCTGTCACAACCCCTACCCCCCCCACCACCTTTCAAAAAAGTCACCAACCTTAGAGAGAAAGCCATCTTTTAAAGTTATTGCTTATTATGTGACAAGTACTGGGTGACTATCAAGTGTCAGAAAAATGACATTTCATCTTCATTTATGCTATACAACTCCTCCTCCTCCTCTTTTTTTGCCTCTGGCCTCTGCCTCTGCCTCTGTGACAGACTTGGGACAACTGAGAAGATAGTGTGATTGGGTGCATAATCAATAAATTTTTGTTGGAAAAAAGTATTATTTAGGTCACTTTGTCAAATAATATTGTTCAGGGCAAACAGGAAACTTCATAATGGTTTATAAAATTAAATAGTGGCAGTAAGTAAAATTAAACATCTGTGTATGTAAAGTGCATAATTGGCACCTGATAATATTCACAGCTTTGGATATACCATTAGCAGAAAATGCTCTAGTACTTTGGTCTATGTTGGTATACTGAATCTTCTTTTCTTGATGAACACATTCCCACTAGAAACTTGTGATTCTAGTAACAGAGCAGTCCTGCTGGTAACTCTGAAGTTCCTGCTACTATCTTATACATGACTTATAGAGTCCACATTAAATATCAAATGGCTCACTGAATATCTTCAGCTAGGTTTTTCTCAGTTATTTTGAAAACAATATATCTGCACTTCAGCTCATCCCAATCTTCAGTTCAAAATAACTTTTCTATGTTCCATGCACCTATACAGGCTGTCACCACTTATCCAATTGTCCAGTTCAGAATATGTTGTCATCTACCTCCTTGTCTCTCATTTTGTATACTAGGTTATTACTGAATTAGGTTGGATATTATAGTCTTTGTAACTCTTTAAATTATTAATTTTTATATCCATTATCATATTTTAGACCAGGTTACCATTATTTTTTACATGAACTAACTTAGCAACCCATTAACAAGTCACCTTTGCTACAGTTTTATCCCCTCCAAAATGTACTTTTCAGTGTAGGTAAACACAACTATTCAGTTAATAAATCCTATAAACATTTAAATTATGTATTACCTACAGAGGAACTCATATTTGTGTTATAATTTTCATATTAATTTTCTTCTGTTTTATTATAGGAAACAAGTTCATTTCTATGCTCATAGATCATCTCACACTACATCTTAATACTTACCACATTACAATTATATGTTTACTAATCTGAAAACCTACATAGACTATAAACTTCTGGAGGGGTGAGAGTAAAGTCAATTTCATACACTTGATAGTCAGCCAATACTTGACACATAATAAGCAATAAAAACATCATTTTTAGATGAAAGAATAGAAGAAGAGAGCAAGAAAGTGAAAGAAAGGAGATACAGGGAAGAAGGTAGGAGGGAAAGGAAGAAAGAGAAATAAAGGGAAAGAAGGGAAGAAGACAAGGAAACAGAGGAAAGGAGGAAGGTGGAGAAAAATTGGTTATGTAAATTCACCTAATTTTTCCACCTTTTTTTTCAGCCAGAGCGACAAAGTAGAGTACTTAAAGCACACAGATTCTAGAGAATATTTAGAGGGTGTGATTTACTTAAAGTGAGGAGTTGGAAGGCAAATTGGTGAACTGGGAATGGCTTCAGGATAGCCATGAGCATGTGGTGTTGTTAGTAGCATATTAGTGAGACTGAGTTGAAAAATGGTACAGCTTTGGCTTTAAATCCAAGATTTCTTTATTAATTATTATATTTTATATCCCAAATGTTGTCCATCATCCTGGTCCCCCCTCATAGAGTTCTTCCTTCATCCCCCTTTCCATTCACCTCTAAGAAGGTGCCTCCCACATCACCCCACCCTGGGTCATCATCTCTACAGGATTAGGCACATCCTCTCCTATTGAGGCAGGACAAAGCAGTCCTCTACTACATATGTACCACGGGCCTCAGACCAGCCCATGTATGCTTTTTGGTTGGTGGCTTAGTCTTTGAGAGCTCCCAAGGACCCAAGTTAATTGAGTCTGTTGGTCTTTCTATGGGGTTGCCATCCCTGATTCAAGTTTTATTGATCATTGTTCTCTTATTTTACTCTACTGCCAGGTCAAATACTACCTACAAGATCTTAGTATATTGTAAGCAAATATGCAATGTATGGTATTCCATGGAAATCATATGAATTTGTTCTGGTGAGTGTGCCTTCTCCTTGTTTCCCCACCAGCAGGGCTTAAAGACTCTTAGGTTTCTCACTTTCATAATTTAGAATGACATTATGATGATTTCCCTCAAAGGTTATTGAATGATTCATGTGGTTATTATGGCCTATACTTACACTTTGTCCTATCATATTTTTTAGATAACTATTCTGTGTTTAGAACTTCTAACACTTTGACAATATGGCACCTGATATTTAAAGCAAATTTTCTACTCTGGGAATGCTGAGGTTTTATCAAACAAAATTAAATATTACATTCAAAGCTTCACAAAACACTTCTGTAATAAAACATATTTTAATGGTAGGTCATAGGCAAAGTGTAAGAAAAAAGAACAAAAAATTTCTGTGTTAACACTTAGTAACAAACAAAAGAAAGCTACTTGTTACCTTATTTAAGAAAAGGGAAGTTAGACTCCTATAGCTTGGCTATAGTAATTGTTTATTTTCTGTCTTTTTGTTGCTCTAGGCCACATGATTTTCCTTAAAAAAGAATATATGAAAAAATGACCTCGAGACCTCTGCCAGGTCTGCTCCTGTGTGGACCCCGGATTCTGCCCGAGACATCCTGGAGGCTCCAGGGATCCCACAGCCATAAGTAGGAAGACAGACACACTACCCTAAGCCCATAGCTGGGTTCTGAGAACACTCAGATTCCAGTGGATACCCAAACCTCCTGCCCCTGCTGAATAGCACTCCCCTTCCACCCCTCTCTCAGATCTGAGGCCTGGACCAGACCTCTGCCCGGTCTGCTCTTGTGTGGACCCCGGATTCCACCCAAGACATTCTGGAAGGTCCACTCAACCCAGAGCCACAGAGGAACAACTGAACTCAGAGCATCAGACAACATATACTGAGATATCCTAGAGGAGCCACTGCACTCAGATCAGTGGGCACCTTATCCTGAGACATCCTAGAGAAGACACTGCACCTAGAACAGCAGACACCTAGCTGGACTGCTACCTTGGAGGCACCATATCCTGAGGCATCCTAGAGGTACCAATGTACTCAGTGCAGCTGGAAAAGATCACAGAGACATCTGGAACACTAGGAGATCAGACACAAGCAAGATAACTGGAAAGGCAGGCTTCAGTTAGAGACAGCAAGTACAGGCAGAACTAGAGTTAACCAGATGGCAAAAGGCAAGCACAAGAACGTAAGCAACAGAATCCAAAGTTACATGGCATCATCAGAACCCAGTTCCCCATCATAGCAAGCCCTGAACACCCCCATCACACCAGAAAAGCAGGATTCAGAATTAAAATCACTTCTCATGATGATGATAGAGGACTTTAAGAAAGACATAAATAACACACTCAAAGAACTTAAGGAGAACACTGGTAGACAGATAGAAACCCTTAAAGAGGAAACACACAAATCCCTTAAGGAATTGCAAGAAAACACAACCAAACAGGAGAAGGAATTAAACAAAACCATCCAGGATCTAAAAATGGAAGTAGAAACAATAAAGAAATCTCACAGGGAGACTACCCTGGAGATAGAAAACCTAAAAAAAAAAAAGATCAGGAGGCATAGACACAAAATTCACTAACAGAATACAAGAGATAGAAGAGAGAATCTCATGTGCAGAAGATACCATGGAAAACATTGACACATCTGTCAAAAAATGCAAAATACAAAAAGCTACTAACCCAAAATATACAGGAAATCCAAGACACAATGAGAAGGCCAAACCTAAGGATAATAGTTACAGATGAGGGGAAGACTCCCAACTTAAAGGACCAGTAAATATCCTCAACAAAATTATAGAGGAAAACTTTCCTAACCTAAAGAAAGAGATGCCCATAAATATACAAGAAGCCTACAGAACTCCAAATAGTTTAGACCAGAAAAGAAATACTTCCTACCACATAATAGTCAAAACATTAAATGTACAAAACAAAGAAAAAATACTAAAAGAAGTAAGGGAAAAAGGTAAAGTAACATATAAAGGCAGACCTATAAGAATTAAACCAGACTTCTCACCAGAGACCATAAAAGCTAGAAGATCCTGGACCGATATCATACAGACCCTAAGAGAACACAAATGCCAGCCCAGACTACTATACCCAGCAAAACTGTCAATCATTATTGATGGAGAAACCAAAATATTCCATGACAAATCCAAATTTACACAATATTTCACCACAAATCCAGCACTTCAAAGAATAATTGGTGGAAAACTCCAACACAAGGAAGGAAACTACAACCTAGAAAAAGCAAGAAAGTAATCTTCCAACAACCCTAATAGAAGTTAGCTATACAAACATAACTCCACTGCCAATAACAAAAATAACAGGAAACAACATTCATTTTTCCTTAATATCTCTTAATATCAATGGGCTCAATTCTCCAATAAAAAGACATAGACTATCAGACTGGATACATAAACAGGACCCAACATTTTGCTGCATACAGGAAACGCACCTTTGTGAAAAAGAGAGACACTACCTCAGAGTAAAAGGTTGGAAAACAATCTTCCAAGCAAATGGTCCCAAGAAACAAGCTGGAGTAGCAATTCTAATATCAAATAAAATCACTTTTCAACCAGAAGTAATCAAAAAAGATAAAGAAGGGCACTTCATATTCATCAAAGGAAAAATGTACCAAGAAGAACTTGCAATTCTGAACATCTATGCTCCAAATGCTTCAAGGGCACCCACATACATAAAAGAAACTTTACTAAAGCTTAAAGCATACATTGCACCCTACATAACAATAGTGGGAAATTTCAATACCCCACTCTCAGCTATGGACAAATCATGGAAACAGAAACTAAACTGAGACACAATGAAACTAAGAGAAGTTATGAACCAATTGGACTTAACTGACATCTATAGAACATTTCATCCTAAAACAAAAGAATATACCTTCTTCTCAGCACCTCATGGTACCTTCTCCAAAATAGACCATATAATTGGTTACAAAACAGGCCTCAACAGATACAAAAAGATTGAAATAATCCCTTGTATCTTATCAGACCACCATGGACTAAGACTCATCTTTGGCATGGACAAAAACAAAGAAAAGCCCACATACACTTAGAAACTGAACAATTCTCTACTCAATGATAACTTGGTCAAGGAAGAAATAAAGAAAGAAATTAAAAACCTTTTAGAATTAAATGAAAATGAGGACACATCATACCAAAACTTGTGGGACTCCATGAAAACAGTACTAAGAGGAAAAATCATAGCTCTAAGTGCCCACAAAAAGAAAATAGAAAGAGCATACATTAATAACTTGACAGCACACTTGAAAGCATTAGAACAAAAAGAAGCTAATATACCCAAGAGGAGTAGATGGCAGGAAATAATCAAACTCAGGGCTGAAATCAACCAAGTTGAAACAGAAAGAACTATACAAAATATCAGAAAAACCAGGAGCTGGTACTTTGAGAAAATCAACAAGATAGACAAACCCTTAGCCATACTAAAAAAAAAACGTGCAGAGACAGTACTCAAATTAATAAAATCAGAACTGAAAAGAAAGATATAACAACAGAAACAGAGGAAATTTAAAAAAATCATCAGATCCTACTACAAAGGCCTATACTCACAAAATTAGAAAATCTGGAGGAAATGGACAATTTTCTAGACAGATACCAGGTACCAAAGTTAAACGAGGAACAGATAAACCATTTAACAGTCCCATAACTCCTAAAGAAAAAGAAGCAGTCATTAAAAATCTTCCCACCAAAAAATGTCCGGGGCCAGATGGTTTCAGTGCACAATGCTTTCAGACCTTCAAGGAAGACCTAATACCACAATGCTTTCAGACCTTCAAGGAAGACCTAATACCAATCCTCTTCAAGCTATTCTATCGAATAGAAACAGAAGGAACATTACCAATTCATTCTATGAAGCTACCATTACCCTCATACCTAAACCACAGAAAGACCCAACAAAGAAAGAGAACTACAGACCAATCTCTCTTATGAATATTGATGCAAAAATACTCAATAAAATTCTCACAAAACCGAATCCAAGAACACATCAAAACAATTATCCATCAAGATCAAGTAGGCTTTATCCCAGGAATGCAGGGATGGTTCAATATTCGGAAATCCATCAATGTAATCCACTACATAAATAAACTCAAAGAAAAAACCCACATGGTCATCTCACTAGATGCTGCGAAAGCATTTGACAAAATTCAACATCATGTTAAAAGTCTTGGAAAGATCAGGAATTCAAGGTTCATACCTAAACATATTAAAGCAATATAAAGCAAGCCAGCAGCCAACATCAAACTAAATGAAGAAGCAATCACACTAAGATCAAGGACTAGACAAGGCTGCCCACTCTCACCTTACCTATTTAATGTAGTAATGGAAGTCCTAGCTAGAGCAATTAGACAACAAAAGAAAGTCAAAGGGATACAAATAGGAAAGGAAGAAGTCAAAATTTCACTATTTGCAGGTGATAAGATAGTATATTTAAGTGACCCTAAAACTTCGACCAGAGAACTCCTAAACCTGATAAACAACTTTAGCAACGTGGCTGGATATAAAATCAACTCAAACAAATCAGTAGCCTTCCTCTACTCAAAGGATAAACAGGCTGAGAAAGCAATTAGGGAAATGACACCCTTCACAATAGCCACAAATAAAATAAAATATCTTGGAGTGAATCTAACCAAGCAAGTGAAAGATCTGTATGACAAGAACTTCAGGTCTCTGAAGAAAGAAATTGAAGAAGATCTCAGAAGATGGAAAGATCTCCCATGCTCCTGGATTGGCAGGATTAACTTAGTAAAAATGGCCATCCTGCCAAAAGCAATCTATAGATTCAATGCAATCCCCATCCAAATTCCAAATCAATTCTTCATAGAGATAGAAAGAGAAATGTACAAATTCATTTGGAATAACAAAAAACCTAGGATAGCCAGAAACTATTCTCAACAATAAAAGAACTTCTGGGGGAATCACCATCCCTGACCTCAAACTGTACTACAGAGCAGTAGTGATAAAAACTGCATGGTATCGGTACAGAGACAGGCAGGAAGATCAATGGAATAGAATTGAAGACCCAGAAATGAACCTGCACACTTATGGTCACTTGATCTTTGACAAGGGAGCTAAAACTATCCAGTGGAAATAGGTCAGCATTTTCAACAAGTGGTGCTGGCTCAACTGGAGGTCAGCATGTAGAAGAATGCAAATTAATGCATTCTTATCCCCTTGTACAAAGCTCAACTCCAAGTGGATAAAGGACCTTCACATAAAGCCAGATACACTGAAACTAATAGAAGAGAAGTTGGGGAAGACCCTCGAATACCTAGGCACAGGGGAAAATTTTCTGAACAGAACACCAATGGCATATGCTCTAAGATCAAGAATCGACAAATGGGACCTCATCAAATTTCAAAGCTTCTGTAAAGCAAAGGACACTGTCAACAAGACAAAACGGCAACCAACAGATTGGGAAAAGATCATTACCAATCCTAGATCCGATAGAGGGCTAATATCGAATATATACAAAGAACTCAAGAAATTAGACTAAAAACAACAAAATAACCCCATTAAAAATGGGATACAGAGGTAAACAAAGAATTCTCAACTGAGGAAACACAAATGGATGAGAATCACCTTAAGAAAAGCTCAACATCCTTAGTCATCAGGGAAATGCAAATCAAAACAACACTGAGATACCACCTCACAACAGTCAGAATGGCCAAGATCAAAAATTGAGGTGATAGTAGATGCTGGTGAGGATGTGGAGAAAGAGGAACACTCCTTCATTGTTGGTGGGGCTGCAAGCTGGTACAACCACTCTGGAAGTCAGTCTGGCAGTTCCTCAGAAAAATTGGACATAGCACAACCTGAGGACCCAGCTATACCACTCCTGGGCATATACCCAGAAAATGCCCCAACATATAACAAAGACATATGCTCCACTATGTTCATAGCAGGCTTATTTATAATAGCCAGAAGCTGGAAAGAACCCAGATGCCCTTCAACAGAGGAATGGATACAAAAAATGTGGTACATTTACACAATGGAATATTACTCAGCTATTAAAAATAATGAATTCGAGAAATTCTTAGGTAAATGGATGGAACTAGAAAATATCATCCTGAGTGAGGTAACCCAATCACAAAAGAACACACATGGTATTTACTCACTGATAAGCAGAGATTAGCCCAAAAGTTTGAAACAACAAAGATTCAACTAACAGACCACATGAAGCTCATGAAGAAACAAGAACAAGTGAGGATGCCTAGGTCTTTCTTAGAAGGAGTAACTAAATACCCAAGGGAGCAAATATGGAGACAAAGTGTGGGACAGAATCTGAAGGAGAGGTTGTATGGAGATCATTCCACCTGGGTATTCATTCCATGTGCAGTCACCAAAAATAGATGCTTATATGGATGACAGGAAGGGAAAGCTGACAGCAGCCTGATAAGGCTGTCTCCTTAGAGGTCCCCCAGAGTCTGACATACCCAGAGGCAGATATGCGCAGCTAACCATTAATCTGATCAAAGGTTCCCAATGGAGAAGTTATAGAGTAAACTGAAGGAGCCAAAAGGGTTGGTGGCCCCATGAGGAGAGCAACAATACCAACCATCCAGAGCTCCCCAGGGTCTAAACCACAAGCCTAGGAGCACATATGGAGGGACACATGACTCCAGCTGTATATGTAGGGGAGGAGGGTCTTGTTGGGCATAGGAGGCAGAGGAGATCTTTGGTCCAATGAAGGCTGAACACTGGGGGGGGGCTGAGGGTGGGGAGGGGGAATGGTGGGTAGGTGGGTGCACACCCTCATAGAAGCAGGAGGAAAGGGGATGGGATAAGGGGTTCCTGGGTGGTGGGGGGAATGCGGTAAGGGGATAAAATTTGAAATGTAAATATTATATCCAATAAAAGAGGGGGAAAAAAAGAAAATCAGTTAGAACCAACATCCTTAATAAAATGTCAGCTCTCTTAAAAAAAATTATCTTGATACTAAAATTTGTTTTGAAAATTGTATATTGCAGAATGATCAGCCTTGGTGTATCTACTCAACAAGCAAGCTGGGCAGACCTGCTCAAACCTCTGAGGTCCTGGAATTCCATCTGGATTCAGTGAAGACACAGCATCAGAGGCTTATCAATTTACTCTTCCCCCCTCCCCTCTTCAAATATCTCAATGCCCATAATCAGCTCGAAGAAGCTAATGAAGAGTCAGTGCACGGATTCCCTGGGCTTGGGGACTAAGGTGGTAAATGTTAGGCTGTCTTTCTAGGGAAAAGTAGTGGTTTTGTGGGAATAGAGTGGATTAGCTAAGATTTATTGCATAGCCATAACCTATTAGTAGAAATCTGTACAATTATTATCAAGATGAAGATATAAATTCTTAAATGGCACCAATTTACTTTGATTAAAAATTTTAAGGTTTTCATTGGTACGAGCTTCTTATTGATATAAAAGTGAGATGAATATTGTTACTCTCATAGGCATTGTACCAGTATAACACATTTAGGAATACAAGGCTTAGACCCAGTCCTTCTTTAACTTTTTAACATATTTGAGATGGTTAGCCTGTGAGTTAAGGGACTATAGCAAATTCATGGCTTGGAGTTTATTGTTAGGGTGTGTTCTATGTTTTATTTAGAAATAGCTGAGTGGAGTTAACAGACAACAGTCCAGATTACCTTACATGGATAGTTGGTTTTCAAAACGTCAGAAGTCCACAGAATTGATGTGACAAACATTTCTGTATTAATGTTCATTTTGATTACAGACCTGTCTGCTCCTGACAGCTTCCTTATTGAATTCTAAGAAGAAATTGAGCATCTTTGGAGTTACTCCAGTTGTGGTGAGACAGCCACTAGACAAGAATTGCCTCTTTCCTTCTACAGACAAATTACTGTCCAGAAAAGGACACACTTGCAGAATAGTCAACTGATTATATCTGCCTAGACAGAGTAATCAGCCCTTAATAATTCTGCAGCACTAAGGTCTGTCAGATGATCCTGATCCAGAAGGCGGAAGAACAGATGCTCCAAAATTTTGTAGTATAGAAAGTGTCCAGGTGTTCAGAGGTCTCTATAAATTGGGTGAGTTTTAGAAGCTATGCTTTGTGCTTCCCACAATTATAGTTAACTCAGTCATTCTGGATTTCTGACGGGGTTGAAAACTTATAGCCTCATAGCCAATCCTGGCTATTTACCTTGAGAGAAAAGATTTGAGTGGATGGTCTTCAGCTGACATTCATTCTAAAGCCAAGGAAAAAGCCAGGTTCAGAACTAAGTGTTTTAGTTAGGAGAGATGACAGAGGTTTTGGTTAGTCAACAAAATGATGGACTGGGTATTAAGACTATCTTGTACCTCACTGGTACAAATTGGCATAATTATGCTCTAATTGTATTTTGAGAGAAAAGTTTCATTTTAACAGGAAGGGTGATGTGTAGGAGGAGCTAAGGTAGGAGGAGTACTGAGAGAAAGAGAAGGAGTAAGGAGAGGAGGAGAAGAAGGAGAGGAGAAGCAAGGTGATGAGAGAAAGAAAGAGGGGGGAGACAGGGAGGCAGATGTTCACGTATCTCCACCAGTCAAAGATAGTTGATATATCTAGTTTGGATAGTGGGTTACACCTCTGATTGAGCGTTCCCAAACTTATAAAGCCTTTGATTAACATTTTAAAAAAATGTATAAGTGTAAAAAGGAAAAGGGGACGTGGGATAGGGATTTTCTAAGGGGGGGGAATGGGGAAAAGGGATGGCATCTGAAGTGTAAATAAAATATCCAATAAAAAATGAAAAAAGAAAGAAAAAATGACCTCAAAGCAGTAAGTTGTCTTTGTGCACTAATATGAGGACTTCTTGCAAGACCACATAGAAAGACCTTGCCAATCAAGACATCAGAAGTTCATACTGGGTTTCAAAGATAATTAGCCAAACATCGGGTGGAGCTAGATGAGTCTAGTGGAAGAGTAGGGGACAGAAATGGACAAGCCAGACATGTCAAGGACACCACAAGAAGACCTATTGATTCTAACCATGAGTCTAACCATAAGGACCGTGGGTGTTCACAGAGCCTGGGCCACCAACCAGGAAGTGTGCAGGAGCTGGAACTAGGCTCCCTACACATTTGTAGCAAATGTGCAGCTTGGTCTTAATATGGGCCCCCTAACAAGCAAACTGGGGTCTGTCTTGGGTCTCTGCTCCCTGCCATTGAATCCTCCTCCCCCTACATGGACTTCCTGGTTAGGCCTCAGTGAGAGAGGATGTGTCTAGTCTTACTAGGACTAGATGTTGTAGTGTAGGGTAGAACACAAGTGGGTAATGGGAAAAGGGATTTGTAAGGGAGGGACTTGGAAGAGAGGAGGGAGCAGGCTGTGATCAGGATGTAAAGTGAGTAAAAAAATAAAATATTTTTTTAAAAAACAAAGAAAATTCAAAGAGAAAAGACAAATAATTATAAATAAACATGTGCCTCAAATAAAAACAGAAACTTGACACCTTGTGTACTTTCTTTGCTTTATTTTTCTTTGATGTCAGATACATAACTAGAAACAATCTGTTTTAAAATTGTATGTTTCATATTTACAAAATTGATCTATTTAAGAATATCATAAGACTACAAACATGTTTAAACATTTCAAGTGATGGATGGTGCATGAACATTCATATTGTAGAAAAAATCAAATGCACAATTATATGCAGAAGAAAGTGACAGACTCGATGGTCATGCATGCCCTGTAAGCACTTCCTAGAAGTAGTCATTACAAATAGTTTAGTGTCTCTTCTCATCCTCTTTAAAAAGCATTTAATTTAAAAAATTAATAATATACATCTAAAGAGGCAGGATCACTTTTATATATAGTTTAATTTTTACACAGAACTTTGAACACTATAACCTCATTTTAATGCTTGTTGCTTTATTTTGAAAAAAAATGTTACAGAAGACAAGCTTATCTCAGTTGTTCAGGTAATAAAGTACCAAAAGTACCTCCATAGAAGGTTGTTCAATTATTAAACTATCTCATTTGTATCTGGAAGAACAGAGAGATGCTAAGGGATTCATCATACATAATTCTGCATGAAGTAGGCACAATATACTTTAGAAATCATTTACTGGGTAATTCTCTTATCAGTCTCTTATTACTCCCCTAGAATAAACTTCCAGATACATCAAATTGCTATACATAGATGGATGTAAAGATACTTAATTGGTTAATACTAAATTAGTGAATTTTGTTGGTGTACAATATATTTATTTCTATAGATGCATTATCAAGAGTCAATAAAGCTAATTAAAATATTTATAATTCTAATAATTCATATTTTTCAATGAGAGTATTAGATGTATATCTTATTATATATATTATACATTATATTATTATTAATTGTAGTCATCAAGTAGCACAATAATTCATGAACACTATTCCTCCAAGGTAACTGAAATGTTTGATCCTTTGATAATCATCTTTACCCTCATCTTTTCCACTTCTCTCACAATGGTAACCACATTGTAACCCATTAAGAGACTGACTTGCCTATATTCAATGTATTTGTACAGTCATGCTGTATTCAATAAACTATGCTTGGCTTCCATTGGCTTGAAGTCTTCTAGTTCTATCAATATTGTCACAGATAATAGAATTTCCCTTTTAAGAGTCTATAGTCTATATATAAAATATATGATTTATATAATAGTATATATTTTCATCATCTATTCATCCACTGATTTACATTTAAGATACTTATAGAGCTTAGTTATTGTAATGCTGAAATAAACATTTGAGATACCAATTTCAGATCATTTAGTTCACATAGTAATTTTACTTTCTGTTTCTTTGTTGTTATTTTTGAGACAGGGTTTCTCTTTTTGTATTCCTCGCTGTTCTGGAACTTGCCCTGTAGGCCAAGCTGGCCTCAAACTCACAGAGATCTGCCTGCCTCCGCCTTCCACATGCTGGGTTTAAAAGCATGCACTACCACTACCCCGCCTGGTTTTAGTTTTTGAGTATTCTCCATGCTATCTTCCCAAAGTTCTCTATTAAATTTACATGTCTATTAACAGTATATAAAGATTCTTATTTCCTCATGATCTCACCAACACTTGATATCTTTTGGTAACAAGTTATCTAGCAGGAATGTAGTTATATTTCCTTATGTTTTTGACTGTTAGCATCTCCCTCAGAACTGGTGATCTTGAGCATTTGGCCATATTTTCACTGACCATCTGTATGCTTACTCTGAAAATTCATTTTTAGATATTTTATAGATTCTAAAATTAGTTTACTTACAGTATATACTCATTGATACAGAGTTATATTTTCAGAGGTCTACTCAGAGAGTACAAAAAACCCACTAATCTGATGATTTTAAACATTATTACTATTAAGGTGGATTCTTTACTTAAATTTTTAATGTTAATAGGTGAGCTTTACATTAAGGAAATTACAAAACAACCTTAAATCTCTTTCTTAGTATTCTCATGTTGATAGCTGAAAAATTCAATAAATATGCATATATAAGAAGATATCTAATAAGTGCATGCTTTGAGTTAGATGATGATCGAATTATTGTCACGTGTATGGAAGAGTAATTTGTTCACAATGTATTTGTCTTGAGTCATGGTGGTAAGCTGGCACAGAAACATGTAGGGGGAAAAGGTACAGTCAAACCATGTACCAGTAAATATGAATGTGAAAGTGTTAGAATAAAAGGATTTGGGGATTTTTCCCAAAATTAAAGTATGCAAACTATATCTTGAAACTAGATAGAACATAATTAACTTGTTAATTTTTAAAGCAAGGTTCTCAGAATCAAATTACCTGACTTACCAGCCCTGGTTTCAAAATGTGACAGTCCTGTAGCCTAGAAAGGCACATAATACTGATACGTTAGTTGCTTCATATTGTAAGTGGAGATGTTAATAATACTGATGACTTAATAAGAGTGTGGAGAGAGAGTATAAATTGAGATAATACCTGTAATGTACTTACAAGTACGTAATCAATATATTGCTTATTAGCTGCTATTATTTAGATTAATGTTTACCTATTATTATTTAGCAAGCATGGTAATACTTTTTAGATTATCACTATAAATTTTGAAAGAGCAATTTGGGGTATTTTTATTTGTTCTTTTTGACGCTCTCATTTAGTACAAGTATCTAATTTTTTATTATTTGAGAATTTCATGTGTATGCATATGTGTATAATCATATTCACCTCCCATTTTGCCCTTCAACTTCTTCCAGATTTCCCTCCACACCAACACTTCTCAACTTCATGTTCTCTTTTGTTTTTTAATGATACACTAGATGGTTGTGGTGGTGCACGCCGGTAGGATTTGCTGAAGGAGACAGAGGCAGGAGGATCATGAGTTCGAGGCCAGCCTGGGCTACACAATTTCGGTGGGCAGTGGTGTGCACGCCTTTAATCCCAGCACTTGGGAGGCAGAGGCAGGTGGGTTTCTGAGTTCAAAGCCAGCCTGGTCTACAGAGTGAGTTCCAGGACAGCCAGGGCTACACAGAGAAACCCTGTCTCGAAAAACAAAAACAACAACAACAAACTGATACACTAACTCCTTTTAGTGTTACTTAGATGTGCAGACATATACCAATCTTTTAAAAATTAATTTCATTAAACTCAGTTAACATGAAACTGTTTTTATTCGAGTATATAATGGAGATTGTACCTTATAGTTTCATTCTGTAACTTTTGGTATAATTTAGAATCTTTGTTTCTACATTTCAATACATTTAATATAGATTTATTGAGGCATGAGTTATATACCAATTACTCTAAATATATGTGTACAATATAACAAATTTTAATAAATTTATAGACTTGTTCAATCATAGTTATAGTCTAGCCCTGAAATATGAGTAATATGCCCTATAGAAGTTGATCATCTGCTGTACTTTGGACTTTTAGGTTCATTTTTGTCTATTTTTTATTTTTAAGAGTGTGAATAGAAAAATAAAAACATGGTGAAGGAGAATATACCGACAAATCTAAGAGTAAATAAACTATGATAATTTGCTTCTAAAACAATGCCATCATACAAAATAAAATTTTATGAGCTGATTAGTATTACATTTGCCCTTATCTCTATAAAACACCTATCTAAGCGAGGCTGTTCTAAAATGTTTACAGTGCATTTGCTTCATTGAGAGACAAGGATTTAACAGACAATACATTCCATTGGCTCCTGATTTTGTGCATAAAATCCAAATGAATCTCTTCAGAATTAGGGTCAGCTTTGCTTTTGGTGAGATAATAATGAGATTATATCTGTATTTTTATAAAAAAAACCTAAGAACTCAATAGAAAATGATGAGCCTATATTTATGTTTGTTTAATTAATGATATAAGAAAGATAGAATTTAGGCCACCTAGAAGACTTTTGTGAACTATAGACTAGTATTCATGGTGTTGAAAGTAATGTTGAATGCTACTCAAAGAGAAATGTAATCATCAATATCACCAGCTACAAACCCTGTGACCTGCACTAGAAATCTGCCTATAAGATATACTAGTACAATAGTGGCAAAAAGGTTATGGGACTATCCAACGATGTTATATTGGCTATAAGGCACTCCATGAAATGGAACCCATTGATGACACTGTTAACAAGGCCAATAATATAGGACCAAATAGAAGTTGGTCCCTAGTGGAAAACTTTATTATTATTATTATTATTATCATTATCATTATCATCATCATCATCATCATCATTAATCATCATTATTATACTAAAGTAATATAGCAGCAAAATTACTTTGTGACATATTGCTATCCCCATATACCAGTGCATCACTCAACCCTTATCAGAGGCATTTCTGCTTGTAATAGATAGTAATTATTAACACAGAGACCCACAACTTGAAAATGTAAAGAGACTGAAAGACTTTGGAGTACTCAACCCTAAAAGAGATGTCAAACCCTTCTTCTCGAAGCTTGTGGATCTATGTGGAAGATGAGGTGGAAAGATTGTAAGATTCAGAGGTGGTGGATAAAGAAACAGCATCTTTCAAACACAATAGGCCTGATACACATATGAACTCACAGAGACTGTGGCAGCATGCATGAGACCTGTGCAAGTTCAAATTAGACAAAAATTCCAGCATGAAGAAGTAGACACAAGGTCCCACCCCTAACCAAGAATGTCAATACCTGCTTGGAAGAGCAGTCAGTTTTCTACAATGGAGTATTCCTAAATATGTGAACCACATTTCAAGTGCCCAGGAATAGTTGGCCAACACAAGAAATTCAACATTTTTGTCTATATTTTTGTTTTACTACATATAGGCTTAAATTAATTAATGCATTTACATCAAATGCTGCCCCTTCCAGGACCCCCTCACAGAGACCCTCACCCATCCCCTTCTCCTCTGAGTGGGTGGAGCCTCCGGGGTATACCCCCACCCCTGGTGCATCATGTCTGGCAGGGTAGATGCATCCTCTTTCGCTGAAGCCAGACAAGGCAGCCCAGCTAGAAGAACATATCCCATGTACAGGCAGCAGCTTTTGGAATAACCTCTGCTCCCATTGTTTGGGAACCAACATGGAGACTAAATAGTCTGTCTGTTACATATGTGCCAGGGACTTCTTTCAAGCCCATGTTTGTTTTTTAATTGGTTTGTCTTATTGGGTTTTGTTTGTTTTGTTTCTTTTGTTTTTTGTCTTGGGGAATTCTCAAGAGAGAAAGATAAAGGACATGAAGTTGTATGTATTTAAAGGTAGAGAGGATCTGTAAAAAGTTGAAGAAAAGGAAAATATATAATAAACTATATTATATGATAATTATTTAAATACGAATTTTAAATATGTAAAGTAGTAAAATAGAATAAAAACAGGATTTTTTGGCAGTTAGCTTTTTGAGTTCTTTATACATTTTGGATATTAGCCCTTTATTGGATGTGGAGTTAGTGAAGATAGTTTTTCAATCTGAAGGTTACCAGTTTATCTTATTGACTATGTCCTTGGTTTTACAGAAGCCTCATTTCTTTTTCTTCAAATAAAGGAATAAAAGCTTCAGTGTTGAATTTATTATGAGTACTTACAACATGCATATAAAACACCCACTGCTTAATAGTAAATATTTTTCCCTCTACATTGTTGTTTCTAACCCTCTTTCCTCTCTCTCTTCACCTTTGTTTTCTTTGCTGCTTAGAAAACTGAAGAAATTTTGGAACGTATAACTTTAAAAGAATCTATGACCAGTGAATTCCTTTTTGGACATAAAGAATCTCAAGAATGCAATTGTAAGATGGAAGCTGTTTTACTCCCTACCAAAGCCTTTTCTTAACATCATGCTACCACAACCACCCACCCCAAATGCACTAGAGCTTTGATGATTGAAATCAAATCTCTTATCAAAGCAAGTTCTTCAAAATTCTGTCCATGCATATGCTCTTGTGTTTTTCAGCCACACCCTCACAATTCCTTCTTAATTTATGTTGTATTTTATCTTGTTGATTGGTTTTTGGAAGATGATCTGTGAAATACCTTATTTGAAGTACTCAGTTTGATATTTGATTACTAGATAGCTCTCTGAGGTAAAGATTAAGAAGCTGAAAATGACTAGTATCAGTTATTATGAAGAATATGATAGTAGCAAAAGTGTTAATAAAAAATTGTCAGGGAATTTAAGAGTCTCACACTTCATTGTGTGGTAGTAAATGTGATTTAACATGAACCTACTTTGTTACTGGAACTGTGCCTACAGAAACTGCCCTTGTAATGTGTTTGCATGACACATAATTAACTGCAAGTTGTAACTTGCTCATAACTATTATACACACGTCAGTTTGAACAATGTGCACAAGACTAAGAGCTATGCAACTCATTACATCTATAACATTTCCTTGTTTTTAAGAGTAATGGTGGTATTCATGACATAAATCAGTCAATGTCAACACAAAAACTCACAAAAATATTTAAGAAGAGTAAGATTGTCTAGGAAATACTAAATAAAACAAATAGGTGACTTCTTAGTTAATTTTATCACTACTTTGTTGCCTAAGAAGCCAATTTTACTTCTAGTAGAACTGAGGATAGTAGGTCTTCCTTATCAAAAGCTTAATGACATGACTTTTGATTAGTTGATGCACTTGCAAAATGCCCTCATTTTCTTTTTTTAATGTGATGTGAATAATTTATTTAACCATGTTATAGTCCTAAAGAACATGTTTAGAAAAGAATGTGTTTTGTGCAGTGCTGTGTATTATTTTTTAATTGGATATTATATTTACATTTCAGATTTTATCCCCTTACCCCTTTTCCCCTACCACCCAGGAACCTCCTATCCCATCCCCCTTCCTCTTACTTCTATGAGAATGTGCCCCCCCAACCGCCACTGCCACCGCCCCACCCTTGAATTCCCACCTACTCTGTGTTCAGCCTTAATGGGACCAAATATCTCCTCTCCCACCTATGCCCAACAAGGGCATCCTCCCCTACATATACAGCAGGAGTCATGGGTCCCTCCCTATGTGCTCCCAGGCTGGTGGTTTAGACCCTGGGGAGCTCTGGTTGGTATTGTTGCTCTCCTCATGGGGCCACAAACCCTTTCAGCTGCTTCAGGCTTCTCTCTAACTCATCCATGGGAACCCCTTGATCAGATTAATGGTTAGCTGTGAGCATCTGCCTCTGAATGTGTCAGACTCTGGCAGACCTCTAAGGAGACAGCTATATCAGGCTCTTGTCAGCATGCACTTTCTGACATCCACATCAGTGTCTACCTTTGGTAACTGCACATGGGATGGATTCCCAGGTGGAGCAGTCTCTGGACAGCCCCTCCTTCAGTTTTTGTCCCACACTTTGTCTCCATATTTGCTCCCTTAAATATTTTGTTACTCCTTCTAAGTATGACCAAGGCATCCACACTTGGTCTTCCTTCTTCATGAGCTTCATGTGGTCTGTGAGTTTAATCTTGGCTATTTCAAGCTTTTGGGCTAGTATCCACTTATCAGTGAGTAAATACTAATGTTTTCTTTTGTGATTGGGTTACCTCACTCAGGATGATGTTTTCTAGTTCCATCCATTTACCTAAGAATTTCTAGAATTCATTGTTTTTAATAGCTGAGTAGTATTCCTTTGTGTAAATGTACCACATGTTCTCTATCCATTCCTCTGTTGAAGGACATCTGGGTTACTTCCAGCTTCTGGCTATTATAAATAAGGCTGCTATGAACATAGTGGAGCATGTGTCCTTGTTATATGTTGGAACATCTTCTGGGTATATGCCCAGGAGTGCTATAGCTGGGTCCTCAGGTAATGCTATGTCCAATTTTCTGAGGAACCGCCAGACTGATTTTTTAGAGTGGTTGTACCAGCTTACAATCCCACCAACAATGGAGGAGTGTTCCTCTTTCTCCACATCCTAGCCAACATCTACTATCACCTGAGGTTTTGATCTTGGCCATTCTGACTGGTGTGAGGTGGTATCTCAGGGTTGTTTTGATTTTCATTTCCCTCATGACTAAGGATGTTGAGCACTATAACACACAACAGAACGTCCAAGGGTTCTCCATAACACAAAGAGCATCTATGCATTTGAATGTTTAGCAATGGAGGTAGACAGGGCTAGAATGGAGGACATAAGTGAAATAGAAACATCATAGAGAAGAGGATAGTGACAAAGTTTGGTTTATTTAGGACACACTAAAGGTACAACTAAAATATCTGATAAGTATTGTGAATGCATACTAAGCCCTTAGAAAGTAATATAAATATACTTAACTAGTCACATCCCACAAAATTCAGAATCATTAAATAATAAAGAGGACAATTATAATGATAATGATGCACTCTTTTTTAAAGCTACTATTTACTCAAATTTCTCACTATTCTTTTCTGATTAGTGTCTTCAATAAACATGTACTCAGGCTTGTTTTACATGATTAATCAGATCAATTGTACTATGGGTCAACCACTACATAGTCACTTTGATCATAAGTAATCAGTCCTATTCTGTCATAATGACTGAATAAAGCCTGGTATGAACGACCATTTCATCTAATTTTAACCTCAAAAGTGTCTTGGAGACAATTTAATTCTTAGGTGCTCAAACTTTGCCACTCTTCTGAAAATTCAAAATGTGGTTTTCTAAGATAATGGTGGTACTTTTAGTAGCTGTTGATTAAGGAAATACATAATAACAAAAGGCCACAATTTTATTCAATGTTGGTTTTAAACTAAAATGTATTTTATTAATCTCAACAAATTTGCATACATATTCATGCATATATGCTAATTTATACATGCTATAGACTGTGTTTCATGACCATTTCAACAGATGTACAATGTTTTTGATTCTTTCTCCTACTCTTACTTCAAAGAACCCTAGGTTTATGAATTTGAACCACTAAAATTAAATCCTGACTTTCCATTTCCTAACCTACTTTTATGGATGATACATATTAGATTGAAGAAGCTACAAAGTTCCAACAACTTTAACATTAACACTGAGGAACAAAACCAGAGTTCTTTGATAAAGGAAAGATCTTAGGCTTGCTGTCAGAAGAACTAAGCTTGATTTCCCCACTTTATTTGGCCCTTTGTTTCTTTATTCATAAAGGAAAGATAATAAATCTAACTTTATATAATTGTGCTAAGACATCAAAGAACAATGTTGCATATAAATATTTCCCTAACCATTGAAATTTTTTATAGAGTGGAAAGATTTTACTATTGTTATGACCTCAACTGGAAACTGCATCAAATATTTTCAATCTTTTGATGACTATACCTGGTTATGTTATTTGTATAATTTTGATCTTGAAATCAAGTAAAACAAGAATTTGTTCATTTTCCTTAACAAAGATTAAAATAATTCAAATCAGTATTTACAATGAAGAAGAGCTAATCATAATATGGACACTCATCTCAGTTAATAACTAATATTTTTTCTATTTTCTTGTCTGTCTTGCTGTTTGTCTCAGAACTCAAGAAGACTTAGTGTTTGTCACATCATCATACTGTTTCCTCTTAGGCATTTTTGTAGTTTCTCTTACAAGTTGTTCACTAAATTATATGGAATTTACTACAAAGATAGAGATTCAAGGATTGGAAGGTTTCGTCACTAAAGGGCTTATTATGCAAGCCTGAGAACCTGAGTTAGAACACTAAAACTTGTATTAAGAATACAAACATGATTGTTTTGACTATAATCCTTGTAATAATGAAGGAGAGACAAGAGTATCCCTGGGGTTTGATTACCACCTAGTTTAGTCAAATTTGTGAGCTCAAGATTTAGTCAGAGATCCTGTCTCAAAAAATAAGATGGGATGAGACTGAAAGAAGACATCTGATGTCAATGTCTGGCCTTCATGTACATACACATACCCATGTGTGCATATAAGCATGTATGCATGTGTGCAGTGCACATGCACACACACACAAACACACATGCACTAACAGTGATTCAGGAGAGTTCTCAAAAATTCAGTGTTATAGACATATCAACTGACTGAAAATTGGCATAAAAGATTTTCTCTCTAACATATTTTAATTGTCATTGTTAATAGCTAAAGTACATGAATGAAATCATCTGATCCACTCTTATGTTTTTTTAATATGAGATCAAATCAACATTTGCATAATTAGAAGATGGTGATATCAAATCTAGACACTGTGCTGCAGTAATGCTCTCAAACAGGCACATCAACTCTTCCAGGCTGTTGCACTCAGCTGTGCAAATAAAAATTGCAAATTCATGGTATGTAATCTCATAACTTCCTGGTGGGATGAATTTTCAAGGAACTTAAATTAGAAATTAATGGCCCAATCATTTTAGATGATTGCTTAGATAGGTTTCTAGCCAATGATACATATATACATGCATGACTTTGTAAAAAATGAATTGACACTGCCTAACATAAAAATCCATTTCTCTGAAATATAGACAAGAGTGCATGTTGACCAGATGGAGCATATCCTAAAAGAACATATACTTATATAAGCAAAGGAAGTTATAGGACACATATTTCTTTTTTGTAGCTGAAATTCTGGGTGATATTTCCTTCTTATTAGAAGAAGAAGAATGTGCTTGCTACTGTGGAAACTCACTACTATAGAAGCTTTCTAAAATAGAAACATATATGAAAGAAATTTTAATTGAGTCACCATATTATGAGGAGACAGTGGAACAATTAGACATCTTATGGTACCAAATAAAATATCTAAAGCCAGGAATGAGTTATAGCTTTGAGTTATAGCTTGTTGAGTCTTTGGCTAAAAGGCTTCCCAAGCATCAAAGCTTATTGCCAAAGTTATTGGTTGCTTTCTATAATCAGATGGTAAAGCCCTATTGTTGAGAACAACCCTTGATGATATCATCAAACATGGATCTAGATAGAGAACTGGTATCCAAGAATCTTCACACTTACTAATGTACATTCAGTACACTGGGAGTTACTCTGCTTGGGTATCATTAATATCATTCAGCTACAAAACCTGTGACCAACAATAGTGGTCTGCCTATAAGATATACTAGTACAATAGTGGCTATAGGAATAGGGAATCATCTATTGACTGAATTTAAGGTCCTTTCCATGAGATGGAACCCATCCTAACACTGCTAAAATGGCAAAGAACTTGAGACTAGGATAGGCCATGGGTCTACAGGAAAACCTACTATTATTATTCTGCTAAAGGGACATAGCAATAAAATGACTACTAAATGACAACATATTGTTATACCCATAGAGAAGTACATCATTCAGCCCTCATCAAAGAAGCTTTTATTTTTAATCAGTACGTGGTACTTAACACAGAGACCCACTGGACAATATGCAGAATGAGAGATATTGGAGCACTCAACATTAAATGAAATAACTTTACCAACTCCTCCCCCTCAAGGCTCAGAGATCTATATGGAGGAGGAAGTGGGAAGATTGTAAGAGCCAGAGTTTATGGATGGCTCCAAAGAAACTGTATCTTCCGGACATAACAAGGTTGATACATTTATGAACTCACAGAGACTTCAACAGCATGCACAACACCTGCACACATTCAAACCAGACAAAAAACCCAGAACTGAGAAGGGGACGCAGACACAAAGTCCCACCCCTAACCCATACATTTTTGAAAATTTTAAGATTAGTGACAATGAAATAATACACTCCTTGAAATATTATTTCTAAAGAGACAATAATGTTGCTTTAGGTATTTTTCATCATAAATCACTTAAAAAAGTTTAGATTTATTTATTTTATTCTATGCATATGACTGTTTTAGCTACACGTTTGTAATGTACCACCTGCATGCTTGCTGCCAGCCTGAATCAAAAGAGTTCATTAGATCTCCTGGGAATGGATTTATCAATGGTTCTGAGCCATCATGTGGGTACAGAAAAATCCAACCCTTGTGCTCTGCAAGAGTAACAGCCGATCTTTAACTATCAAGCCATCATTCTCTTCTTCCATAATTAACTATTTATGTTAAGAAACAAATGAGCATGGTGTGTGTGAGAGAGAGGGAGAGGTGGAGATTGACAGAGAGAGAGGAGGGAGGGAGAGGTTAACATGGGGGAAAAAGAGAGATTTGGTGGGAGTGATAATAGTGGATAATGAATGTCTATATGATCAAAATACATTTTATCTATTCATGAAATTATTAGAGAATAAACAAAAATATTTGTTTAAAAAGCACAGTGCTAGAGATATGGCTTAGTGCTCCCTCCCGTTTCCAAATCCAGAATGTCTTGCCCACCTTGATCCCTTCCGTTTGCTCGGTGGCTGTGGGCACCACAGGTACTCCAGAGATTGCTGCTTCCAACAGCAAAGCAATGGAGACACAGAGGTCTGCAGGCAAGGGACACAGTGCTGAGCCTCCACAGGGGTCACCCAAAGGCCCTTAGGAAACCCCACAAACAGTGCCCGGTCCCTCAGCTGACCATGCAAGGCCAGAAGTCTCAAGCAAAACAGACACCAGGAAGGTGGCCTCTGCAAGTCAAGTGTTGCCTGGGCGCTCCACTGTGCAGGCACAGCTGGCACCCACACCGGAAGCTTTACAGAAGGTTGCAACTTCAGGCCCTCTATCACTTCCCACAGACAGACCGGCTTCCAGGCCCCCAGTGCCCCATAGGCAGCCCATGGTGCACTTCAGCGACATGAGCAGTGATGATGATGATGAGGAAGACAGGCTTGTCATAGCAACCTAGTGGTTTGTTTTTTATTAATTTTTAATAACACTTTCTTTTGAAAAACCCTCCTTTCCTTAAAGCACATTTTTTTCTGACTTAAATTTATGACTAATCTTTGTGCAATCATGAACTTTTGACCAATAATTGTTGTTTTGGGTTAGCTCCAGCCATTTTTGTACATGTTGTATAGACAATTGTGCCTTTTAGGAGTTTTCCATTTAGAATTTTTACAGATGGTTGAATATCTACATACATACAATGTTATATATGTATATGAAAACCAGGTAGTTGTGTTTAGTAGAAACTTGTCAAATAAATTAGATGACTAAATGATATGTTGCACTGTTAAATATAAATTTTTACAACTGTGGGGCAGTTTCTGTGTATAAATTAGTATGTAAACCTCATATTTATTGCATTCATATTAGTCTTTGCAAATGGATCTGTCATTGTGTAAGACAGTAACTGTACACTTCAGAGATTTCCTGTGTTATGAACTGTTTCAGTAAAATACTGTTCACAGACTTTAAAAAAAATGAGTGCTCCCTCCCTCCAGCAGATACAGAGACCCACAGCCAAACATTAGGCAGAGAGAAAGCCCAAATTGGAGATCTTCATCAGGTCTCTAGTCAGGGGGTGAAGGACACCAGAAGAACATTGCCCATAGAATCAGTTAAGCAGGTTTCATAGGGAATCACAGAGACTGGAGCAGCAACCACAAAGCCTGCATGGGTCTTTGCCATTACGTTATAGTTGTTAGGTTGGTGTTCTTGTGGGACTCCTAACTGAGAGTGGGGCTGTCTCTGACTCTCTCCCTGCTCTTGGGACCCTTTTCCTTCCTACTGGGTTGCCTTGCCTAGCCTTGTTATAAAAGTTTGTTCCTAGTCTTATTTTATCTTGTTATTCCTTGTTTAGTTGATATCTCTGTGAGACCTGCACTTTCTGGGGAAAAGGAGGGGGTTGAGAGCAGTGGAGGGAGGAGAAACTGCTGGTCAGGATGTATTAAAAATGAATTAAAAAGAGTGCTCCACCCTCAGTCATGAAGACTGTTTGAGTCTAAGTATCCGTGCAACAAGCCGTGTGTTCTTGTACACATATATAACCCAATCTCTGAAGGGAATAGAGACAGGAGGATTGCTGGGCCTTGCTAATTTCCAGCTGAGTCAAGAAAACTAATGCTCAAGGTGGAAGATGAGACCCTACCTGAAACGAACAAGCAGACAGAAATAGAAGATATCCAACATCCTCTGCTAGCCTCTGCTAATACACAAGTGCATATCATGGGTGCATGCATACCCTCACAGGGTACATGCATATACATAGGTGTATGCATACCCCACAGGTTCATGCACACCCCCAAAGGTCTATGCACATACACAGGTGCATGCACACCTTCACAGGTACATATACACTCACAGACAGACACACATGAATGAGTAAACAAATCTTTAAAAATTAATCTCCACATGAGTCACCAAGAAAAAAAAACACAGAAATTCTGTGCTTGAAAATTCTGTACAAGCAGGATGAGTGAAAAAGGAGAGAGAAGGAGAGAGCTATTTATCATAATCACCCTTAATATTAACGAATGTTTGCTATAATACATAATTTTTGATATGCTGATATTTTCTGGTATCTACCAGGAAGAGCACACATGATGTGATTTTGGAAAATGTCATTGTTAAAGTGTCATTTCTTTAGCTTATGATTTATTGCCTCTGAAATGATGAAATGGTGTCTTAAATTGTTGATTGTCTTTTATCCTTTGGTATTTTAGATACTGGAACCTAGAGAGATGTTGATATATATAAGACAAAAAAAGGCAAAACCTCATCAAAGATTAGAGATCCTTGTTCACAATTTACTCTGCAATATGTTGCAATTTGGAATCATTTCCTCTGTGCTTGCTGCTATAGGCCTGTAATTAAATACCCATCTCATACATCTATCGTGGGAATAAGTGAGATAATGCATGTAAAACACCAAGCACAGAGCTTGGCAAAGAGTATGTTCTTAGTAAATGGTAGCTATAAAAAATCTCTTAGCCATTTACTAACTAATAGCAACTGGGAATTAACTGTCTGTGCCTAATGGAGTTAATAGAAAGAGGGAAATAATACTTACGCTATGCTTTCATAATGTAATTTTCCTAAAGATCTTTGTAACATTTTCTATTTAATTGTGGAAGTATTGCATATGATTTGAGGTATTTCATTTTAAGCTATTAAAATAAATTGGATGTTTTTAGGGTCACAGAATAAAACACTAGCAAAATATGGAAGTCCTTACATCTTAAAAGTCTTACTATAATATCCTGTGGTCTGTGCTAAAATGAGGCCCATAGATTCTTATTTTACACAACTGTTATGAAAACAAACAGGTCACTATGTCATGATCAAGTAAGTTATTATTTTATGCATTTTGTGTAAATAACGAAATGATTTAGCAATAAAACTTATGGAATATAGCTTTACAAAGTTTAAAATAATTTATTTTACTGAATCTATAATGTGAAGTGACCATATGTTGAAGTGAGCGTTATTTTTGTAGAAAAGTGTTATTAGTCTTTTGGTTACTTGTGATTTCCATTAGAAAAGAATTATTTTCTTCAAAGCCTTGTTTTTAAGTTTTCTTATACATAAACAATGCTGAGAAAATTGACTGGGGTAGTGATATTATCAGTAAGTTTTCTTGTTTCCCACTCATAATTACTAACCATCAGTAAGATAAAACATCATTTTAGATTACTCTTATGATAATGTTAGAGTATCCTGATATTAGAGTGGTTACTCTATGTGGCTTTTTAGAAATAATTTTAATTTTAAAATTTTGTTACTTCACTTTTAGTTTTAAATGAATTATAAACATCGGACTTGAAATTTCAGCCATGTTAAATTTAGTTAAAAGATAAAATATTCTAAATGACGCCATTATATTCATGAATGTTCTCTGTAAAGGCCAGTTGTTGTACACATGGTGCTATAACTATAGCATCACAATTAGACAGTTTATTGATTAATGGTCTAAGACACATGCCAATCATTGTTACTGCAGGGAAAAAAAAAACATTTATTAAGCAAAGGGTCTTTCTTTCAATTCAAGTATTGGCAAATTGGCTCACAGCTTTCATTTTTTTTTCAGTAAAATCCTTAGCTATTAAAACCTGTCCTCAGCTTAGTGAATACCAACTGAAGTATTTGTATTGTGTCTATGTCATATTTGTAAGTTATAAAGTACTATACTCTATTATCTTTATTTGCCACAGTTGTCTAAGACATATTTTCATAAAACGGTGAAGTCAACAATTCTACTTCAGTGTGAAGAAAATGGTGAAAGAATTTAAGTGTTTGTTTTAGTCCTCTTCACCAAATCAGTATCATCAGTTCAAAGCATGCTGTGTACACAAAGATTTGGTGCGTATGCCTGTGAAAATGTGCAGTTAACTGTCTGTTGCAAATCAAACACGGTACTGGGTTTCAACTAATTTCATCCAGGTGTTTAAATGGACAAAAAAGTATTAGTGCATATTGTTTAAATTTGATATTATTTGAAGCAGTAGTTAAGGAAGAAAATGAAACCTCTCAATTAGTAATATTCTTGTGTATATATTAACCTTATATGAAGACCATTCTATCTCTAATCTGAGTTCTAAAGTGACACATTGATTAAAAACAATATTTCATATCAATTCTAAGCTGTCAGGATGTAATAAAATCATGTTATTTATATTTCTCAGTGTCAAAATGTAGATCCGCTCATGGGGAAGTTATCCTGAGTTTTATTTCTTAAGACAAGATTGCCTAGAAAAGAGAATGGACAAAGTTCACTAAGTTTATTTTAAATACTTTCAAGAACTAACTTGTTTACATTTAAAGTACTCATTTATGTCTTCTTGACCCCTCAGAACCTACTGCCTTATAAACATAATTTTCACAAATGTCTTCCTATAGATTATGAACTCCTTGGCACAGAGAGTTTTTAGGGAAAACTTACTGCATGCTCACAGTGAGCCAGGCATGGGCCTAGGAGTTCTTATATTTATCATCTCATTTTCTCTTCATAATAATTCTATCAAGGTCTCATAACTAAGGAAATGGAAGCTTGATTAGCTTATGTGAAGTTAGTTTAAAGTTTATGAAGTGTGACTTGGATGGCCTAGTTCTTCATGACACCTTTCCTATGCTTTCCAGCCTCCCTTCAGGTCTGAGAACTGCCTGGGAGATAAGAGTGAATAGGAAGAAAAAAGAAAAAAACACATATCACTACAGTATACAAGTAAAATCCCCCTAAGAATAGACTCAGGGTCTATTTAAAATTGTATTTTATTTTTAAAATTATATGTATATTGAGTAGAGGCACACGCAAGTGGCCACTGAAGGCAGGGGAGGATGTCAGATTACCTGGAGCTGGAATTACAAGTGATTGTAAACTGCCCTATGTAGGTACTGGGAACTGAACTTGGGTCCTCTGCAAGAACAGTGTGTGCTCTTAATTCCTGAGACTTCTCTTCAGACCACACGGACATTTTTAATGGCCCAAACAGAATATATTCTATTCCTTTTTACTTTACATTTTTCCATTTTATTTCTTCTTCCTGGTGAATTATTTCTTTTGGCAGTTTCTCCTCTCCCCCATCACTCTAGTCCCTCTCCCCTACCTTCCTTTTCCCCAAGATCCATCCCTACTTCACCTCTCGTCAGAGAATAGCAGGACTTCCAGGGACATCAACCAAATACAGCATAACAAGCTACAATAAGACCAGGCACATATTCACATCAAGACTGGATGAGGCAACCTGCTAGGAGGAAAAAAAAGTCTGACAAGTAAGCCAAAGAGACAGAGACAGCCCCCATTCCCACTGTTAGAAGTATCACAAGAACATTGAGCTACACAACCATAACATATATGCAGAAGACCTAACATTAGACATGTACAGCCTCTCTAATCCCTGTGAGCTTGCTTGAGCCTCAGTCAGTTGATTCTGTGGGCCGTAGAACACATTCTATCTTAAAAGACACTATATTATAAAAACTTTACATACACAAGAGAAATAACTTGAGAAGACGAACAAAGCCTTGACATACATTTAGGATGCCAAGAGTATACAAATAGGACAAGTTTTTGGTTTCCTGGACTTGGAATATAGAGAGAAGCAGGAATATCTATATCTTACAAGCATTTTTAACTTTATGCATGAAAATGAGTAGATTTTTTGGCAAGGTTTATCTAGGTAGAGGTTTGCTAGTACTTAGTTGCATTTTTTAATTGTAGATATTTTATGTGCTTTAATTTTTGCAGTATACAATGAATTAGTTCATTTATGTAAATTAAGTGAGTAAAAGAGAACATTTATAATTAGAACAATTTCCCATGTAAATGAGTGTATGGATTTGTTGAACATGCTTGAATATTTTATATTCTTAATTGGGACAATTAAGATTATAAGAGGAACATATTCTTTGTTAATTCTTAGCCCCCTATTTTTCTAATATTATAATTACAGATAAATGCAAAACATCACAAGCCCTGCATTTGCTGAACTTTACATTCTCTGTATTTCTTATGACGATCTTAACAAATGCTTGATGTGTTTCGTTTGCTATGTTCACTAATATTATCCACAAAATTCTTTCTTCTTTTTCCATTTACATGAATACATTTTGAAGGGAAAATTCTCTCCCTTAGCAATTATGAAAACCAAAATAAGTCAAAAGACTAATGTCTTGCTTTTGAAAATGAGCAATCTCACTCTTTCCACAATAAAACTATCATTTGTGTGGGGGATAATACTTTTACCATAAATATTTTGTCTTTACAATATTTATAATATTAATGGAAATTTCCAGACAAATACACAAATTTTTATTGTTAAAAATACTGAATGCTAGGAAATGAACACAAAATAATGTGTAGCGAGTGATCACTTCAACTTTATTTATACAGATAATGATCAAGTCCAGGAGACAGTATAGGTTTGATGTTGAGCTTCTTTTGAAGTCTGCAACACTGGAAAAAATATTTGTTTTTTTTTCTGTGCCTCAATTTCTTCATCAGTAATAACAAGCTGATAGAAACATTAGCTGACTTTATAAAATTAATGTGAGAATTAAGCAAGTTAAAGCAAGCAAAGGATGTAGAATAGTGCTGGCACTCAGGAAATATTTGGTAAACATTAGCTCTTGTCGTTGGTAATATATTACATGCATGGTACACTGATGTGTGTAGTTTGTTATAATTATAATTGAGGACATTTTAATCAAGAGGTTATGTAATTTGAAAACGTGTGTGGGGGTATACCTATGTGAATGCACTCACACACGTGCACGCGTGTGCACATGCATGTGTGTGTGTGTGTGTGTGTGTGTGTGTCTGTGTGTCTGTGTGTGTGTGTGTAGGCCAGAGGTCAACCCATGGTGTTGTTCTTCAGGGCCATTCATCTTGCTTTTTGAGACAGGATCTTTTCTTGACTTGGGGTTTACTGACTTGCCAACAATTGTCAGAGATCAGCCTGTTTCTGCCTCTCCAGCTCTGGGATTGGAAGCCTGAGCCACTACACCTGCTATTTTATGTGAGTACTAGAGATCAAACACCACTCTACATGCTGGTCAACCATTTTAGTGAATGGAAGATCTTCCCACTCCCATCTATTTTTCCCAGAACATTTTTTTTTTTTTACTAAAAAAATAAAAAAGACTTAGGTAATAAACAATATTGAATTACTTAGTCAAACTTTATTGGCCTATTAATGGGAAGATAAAGTCCTATTTTGCAGCTTAACCTTATTTTTGTTTCCATTTTTTATTGTAAGAGATTTTCTTTCAAACTGGTTGTTGCTGGCCCCAAGTCCATTCATTTTCTCTCTCTTTAAGAAACTCTCACTAGAAAGCACTTATCCCTGTAATTATATAATTGCTTTAGTGGGTTCTTTTTGCAGGAGGCTCTTTATAACATCCCATAATTACAATGTGTCCCTATTAATTACATAATCTTCTAGAACAGATATTGATGAAAAAATGTCTTTGAAATGTTTTACAAAAGATATTCAATGCTCAAATACATTTGTAGCTGTACAGAATTTGGCAGGTCACTATTCTCTGGACCTTACTTTTCTCATTTTGAATACAAGAAAATTTGATTTTCTTTGATTATTTTCCAACATTGAAGCTTCTAAAATTTAATCACTCCATGAAGCAATACATATCTGAGAGCGTCATTCAAGCTATTTTCTGGCTTTCATGAATAGTTTCCTAAAACATTTGCTCAAAACAGTGGGGATCAAGCTTCTTGAACAAATTTCAATTAAAAAAAAACCTTCATTACCATATCCAGCAAAATATTTTCTGTGGATTAGTAACAAACTGTTCAATCCCCATTGTCAAAAACCATTTAACACAAATTTATACATAAACAAAGAGAAAAATATTTCCAGTTGTTAGACTGTTTTAGAAGCATTCTTTTATTCTTTTGAGAGTAACTGATTATTTCAACTTGTGGTATCTTATTCCTGTTTTCATGAACTAAATACGTTTTGTTTTCTATTCTTTACTGCTTGTTTTCTGAAATGGCAGGTTTTGTTTCTATGGAGACTTCTACTGTCAAGTTTTAAACATGTTTAATGGCACCCTCAAATCAGATAGCTGTATGAGTAATCTGAAGGCACTGCTCCCTCTTGATTCATTTGACTGCTTTGATGGGGATTTTACACTTGCCCACTCACAGAGATGATATATTCTTAATCTAAGAATATGTTTTTCTTCACTAGTAATCCTGTAAACAACAGCTAATATGACAAGAGATTTGCATAAGGAAAAACTATGTGGAAAATCCACATCACCTGAAAATGGATACTTAGGCAGAGGATAATCGAGTGGCCGTGTTCAATTTATGTGAACTATGCAAGTCCAAGTTAATATTAGATTTAGTTTTCTAAAGAGCCTCTTTATATAACTTTTCAAGAATAATGAGAACAACTCAAACACTTAATTGGAGCAATTTAATGGGAAGATTCACTCATACCTGGAAGAGACTGAGGATATCATGGGTTTCAAACCTGCCATTTTATAAATGGACAGAGACCATAAATGTTTACTCCAGCTCAGGTGATTACTGGCAGAGTCAGAACTTGAAACTGGCTTTCTTGGCTCCTACTGAATGTTCTTTATACCATAATTTGCTGCCTCGTAGCTATTTAAATTTTGAGGTTTGAAACGTCTCTCAACTTTTATATTTTTAGATTTTTTTTCTGAACTCTATTTTGAGTTTCTAATGTTCACAAACATGTGAAGAAGATTCATTAACTCCTAGGTGTTCACTGTGTCCATAGACTTTTTCAACTTTAAATTAGATAATGAAGGCATAGTTTGAGTGTCTAGGAAAATGTCTCTGCACAACTATGATATAAGGTGTTATTATGGTAATTTGTGTAGAAACAGCCACATGATTACTTGTTCACATTATTAAATTCATCATCAAAGTTCTCATAAAGAAAAAAATACTCTTGTCTGATTTATAGATAAGGCATATGCCAATTAAGTTCATTCTACTCTAACCATCCAAAACAAGTTGAATTTTCTTCAGTTTGCCACAGCATTTGTAGTGTGTTAAAACTACTTGAGAAATGTACACCTATTATATAAACACAAAACTGTGGACCAAAATGCAGAAGAGCTCACATAAAACCTTGTATCCCATAAAATCGTCCTGACAGTAACTGCAGGCCTTTCCCAGATGGCTCCACTTTATGACAAAAAGAATTCCATTTGTAGCATCTACTTCGCTCCTGTGTGATTTCAATCTGTTTACAACAAGATTGTGTAATGGCAAGTAAATGAAGTGGTTGATGTTTTATTGCTGAATAAGGAGGTGTTTCATGAGAAAATGTTTGCAAGAGAAGGGATTGTTTTGTGACAATAAAGCCATTGATGCAGCTTTTACTCCAAGCCCTCAGAGTTAAAGACAATGGAGCACAGAGGTTCAATCTTTAAGTGTGAAATTACTCAAGCTAAGCCTGGGCCCCACATAATGAGTATCATTCATATAAAAGCAGAGACCATTTTCGTTATGGAGATAATACATGAACCAATATTTCATTTTCCAATAAAATCATCTACAGATGTCCCACAGATACAGCCTATAAAATGACTCAGATCTGGCAACCGAATGCATTTGTGCCAGATGCTTTCTGTATCTTCTCCTTTTAGAATTTTGTCTAAAGACATTCTAGAACTAGATGACACTGCTAAAAATGGAAATTCTGTGACATTGATAACTCAGAAGACATGCTATCTCAGCCCTTTGAATATGTTTGAAGAAGTATTGAACAATCAAATCAAGACTGTTTTAATATACATTTAATATCTAGCCTAACAAACCAGCTTCACTGATTTAAAAACGTTTTCTTGAACTTGGGCTCTTATGTATGCTATACCATGAATTGTATTGGGAAACATTATAAAGCAGTAAACATTTCATTATTGCTGATTGCCTTTCATGAAACCATAGTCTTTATTTTTATATAGAAATACATTGTATTATAATTACACTTCATCTTATCTTTAAAACTAAAACAATTATCCAACTGAGCTCTGCTATGAGAAGGATACAATTATCATTAAGTATTCCATTATGTGAGGACCCCCCCCAAAAAAAATTACTTCTAGTCTTTAATGCCATTTCTTGCAGTCTTTTATACATATTGCCTGCTTGAGCTATCTGAATCACCCATCTAATTTTAGTAGTCATTTCCTTTAAAATGTAGCTTCTTCTTGTGTGATACAATGGTATCCAATAAACAAACTCATCAAAATGATGATCAAACTATCCTGAAATGGCACTGAGGTTTTTTTTATTAATATAATATTTCCTAGACCTAAAACAGGAACCCCCAAGAGATGGCTGCACATGTGAAAAATGGAGTGAGCAGATGAATAAATGGCATGTGCTCTAATATCTGAGAAGACTTATTCTATTATTAGTACTTTTTCCACGAGGAAAAAATTAATTGCTAATCATATCAAAGTATAGTAGTCTATTCTCATTATCCAAACACCAGGGTAGCCAAATTTTGGAAGTGCTAATGAGTCATCTTCTTTGATTCTATCTAGTTATCTGGAACTCACCTTGTCTTGCAGAAATAACTCAAACTCATTGGTTTAAAAGATTTAAAGTTTTATGACTATGGAAAAATGTAGACAACAGAGATACAACTAAGTCTGTCACTGAAATCAATTATTCCACTTAATGATAAAAATATTTTGCACTGCAGGAGAGTGCATCATAATTGAAATAGCACAACTAATGATGAAAATGGGATATCATTTTAAGTGTTCCTACTTGCAAAAAATCAATTACATTTTCCTTCTAATTATCATTAGTGTTGAAAAGGTGTATCTCAAGAAGTCTTTTAAAAATATTTTAATGATTTAGAAATGTATTAAGGACTATAGCATGCTGAGATTTGCCAATCTGAGCAATGCAAGTTTATACAAATTTAAAACTGGTTTAGTTGGGTGTGCCTGACATTCATGAAAACTTAGTTATATTCACATGCTGAGCAATGAAGTTATGATCTGTAGCCCAAATGTCCTATGATAGAAACTGTACTGGAAATTAAGTTTTAGTAAAGTATCATTACAAATAAAAAGCTTCTTCTTTTACGCATACTTTCATTTAAATTTAAATTGAATAAAATATATCTGTAGATTTGACTTCTTAAGAAATATCTCAGGAGCTATTAAATTTCAATGTCATAAAAAACAATATACAAGATCTACTATAATATATTATGGAATTCATGACTTTCTACAGATGACATTGTTAAACCAGAATACCAGGCATGGGGGTTGATCATGGTATCATAAATCAAATAACCTAGCTAAAATGTTGTATTTTAATGCTGAATTCAATGGCAATGACTCAAAGATATAATTTATATAGGATGAATAATATATCACAAACATTCTGTGTATAATGAATATAAATGAACAATTTTACATGATATACTGCTATGCCCTACAATTCTGGAAGATTTAATTTAGAAGTATTAAATTTCCACACAATAATACAAATCCTACTAGACAAGCTTGTTCTCTTGACCAAAATATTAATGCAATCATTTCTAGAACCATGTAACTTTTATATAATTTAAATTTCAATGTTTCTAGAAAATAATATATGGAAGAAAATCAAAAAATAATAAATGTATTTACTAGTATATTTCATATATTGTATATGCTTATTTAATAAATACATAGAGAATTAGAAAAATGTTATTTTAAATTTAATTTAGATGTGTACATGTGGATAAACAACTATACCTTAACATTTCTAATAAGTTAAAAATAAATAATGTAAAGCTATGGATTTTCTTTCTCCTTTCATGCCAAGGACATCTATGTCAATCCATTAAAAAATGAGAATATTTTAAACAAGGTATTCTAAAATGATTTCATATGTAAAATTTCTTTTTGTTGTTTGGTAATGTTCCTAGAGTGAATTTATGGTTTGTGGTGGTTATTAGTTAACTGATTCTGCAACTTCACTTGGTGTATTTTTGATTTGGCCTCAAATAACAGGGAGCACTTTTGTTTTAAGTAATCTATTTGCCCATGCAAACATTTATAAAACTTCATGGATTATGCTGACTTCATGGAAATTGCAACAATACTTTAAATTTATCCCAATTATCTATTTATACTAGCAGCACCAAAAGTGACTGATTTTTCCCTCTATTAGTTTAAGTAAATACTGAGCAAAATCCAGCATTTGCATGATGTCTTTTTTGAGACATAATATTTTTATATAAAAATATTATAAATGAATGGATAAACAAGATAGATGAATTAATAAAAATAATAAAGAATTGCTCCCTCCAGAAACATATATGTTAAAATCAACTGAAAGAATTATTGGGAAATCTTGACACATCTTTCATGTTTAGCATGAAAATATTTCAAATGGCTTTTGTGTCTGGCTAAGCCATAATGATTTGTCTAGTATTCATAAGATCATACAGTCTGTTTATAAAACCACCAACAAAAGAATATATAGCACAATATCTATGAGATTTAATAGGGCACTGAAATTTAAGTCCTACCTTTAAAAAGTCCTCCTAAGTATTTCTCAAATAATATTTCAGAAATCATAGGAGACCTATTTCCTGAACCTTATGTGTGATGTTATAAAATGGCATGCATATATTATATAGCACAATAAAAATAATTGTCAGTGATGACAACAATGTAATGGTAGTAGCAGCTCCACCTTAGCCGAAACCAACACTAACCAGTTAGGGAGGTTCAAGAGAATGACCTTAGTTACCAAAGCTTTGCTTGAGTGTTATTCCTGCTGCTGCATCATGCTTGTTATGATTGTGGGAACCTCCCTCTTCCTCTCAGTCTTCATTTTGATAATAGCCAACTGAATTAAACTACAAACACCCACCTATTAGGTAGGTACTGCTTTATTCAAGAATAATTCTAAGGCATCAGGATAAAAAAAAATAAAGATTGTTTAAAATTTAAAAGATATAGAAAGAAAAACATTATAGTATACTGGAAAAAAAGAGTTGTTTCTACCTTGCACTGTTTCTGGGATCACTTCTTTCTCTGCTATGCTGAGGATGGAACTCATGGTCTTGGATATGCTGGGCAAGGGCTGGGCATGGGCTGGGAAAGGGCTGGGTAAGGACCCTACCACTAGCTACACCTACAGCCCTGTCTTATGGTTTTACTGCTGTGAATAGGCGCCATAACCAAGGCAAGTCTTATAAAGCACAATAGTCTAACCATAGCAAGTTAGACTTCATGTGTTGGGGTATTTTCTTCATAAATTTCATGAAGTTGGCCTTTTCTGTCTGGTCATAATTGTTACTAAATTTCATACCTCAACACATATCTAAGGGCACAATTTTTCAGTACTTGAGAACTCTAAATTTTTTCTAGGTCACAGAAGAAAAAACTCTCTTTTAGGTTAAAGAGTATTATTGTTTTAATCTTTTTTCAGAGTTGATTTAAACATTTATTTGGGAAATCTGTTTTTTTAATTGTCAACTCTAAACAGGGCAAAAAAAGGCAAAACTCAATAGCAACATTTGAAATTCCACCTGTCAAAAAATCAGGTAGATTTTCCACAGACCTCTTCTCTCTCTTTTCCTCCAAATCCAATCCCCTAATCTCATTCAAGGTGCTCCACTAGAATACCAGCTTCAGCCTTCCTTCCCTTCTGTTCCCATCTCCTGTGGATCCCACAGTCCATCCCAGCTAACACCCTCTCCACACTTAAACATTTATACCTTCCCCCAACCTCAGCAGGGGCCCACTGCCAGCCCCAAGGCATTTCCTCTGGGGAAAATAATTAGGCTGAAGGCAGACACACACTTCTCCTACTGCTCAAGAAATCCATCCCCCCAAGTCTCATCAACTGAACAGGTTAGTAAAACAGGCAACACACAGCCATCACACTCTGTGAAATTCAAAACAGGAAACAGAAACCAAGGAACAAGACATCCACTCAACAAAGTCAAAGCCAGAAATCAGCACCTAGACCTATAATCACCTTAAACCCAGACACCTAGATGCCAGCATAAAAATATGATTAATAACATCCAGGATGATATGTCTACCCTAGAACTCAGATATCCTACCACAGTATGTCCTGAATAGTCTAAGATAGCTGAAGCACAAGGAAACGACTTTAAAAGCAAATTTATGAAAACGATGGAGGTCCCTAAAGAGGAAATGAATAAATTTCTTAAAGAAATCCAGGAACATATAATCAAACAATTGGAGGAAATGAATTAACCTCTCATAGAAAGCCAAGAAAACACAAACAGTTGAAGGAAATGAGTAAAACTGCAAGATTTAAAAACGGAAATAGCTGCCAAAAGGAAAACACAAACTGGGGAAATTCTGAAAATAAAAATTTTAGGAATTCAAATAGGAACTTGCAGAGGTAAGTGATGAACTAGTCTGCCTTTATTTTAGGCTTAAAACCCATCTTATAGCAAAGACAAACTAGATTCATTACTGTTCATGAGAAATCTGTCTCTCGATGATTGGGCTATGACCCACCTATAACGTTAAAAGCAAATGGTTCTGTACTACCTGTTCCAGGAAGTAGAAACCATGTCTTTAGTTTCAAATGGTTATTATGACCACCTTCCAACATGTCTTTATTTCAGGGGATTGTTATTTTCTGCTTCTGTGACCCTGCCTATTTACCTGCCAAATCACACATTTTGCAAATCCCTTACTCCTGAGCTATAAAAGTTTATCTTTCCTATATCTACTGTTGACCTCTTGAACTTCATCTTAGGGAGGGGCACCCCGAGTACAAAATAAAATAAAATAAAATAAAATAAAAACCTTGTGTTTATTAATTGCTGGTATTAATTAATTAATTTGGTCATGATTATTCAGGTTGGTAGTGTTTCTCCTCACATCTTTGGGATTAACCCAAACTTCACAAACAGGATACAAGAGACAGACATAAAAAATGTTGGGCATTGAAGATACAATAGAAGTGAATACATTGGTTAGAGAAAATGCTAAGTCTAAAAAATTCCTGACACAAAATATCTAGGAAATCTGGAACACTGTGAAAATACTAAACCTAAGCATAATAGGAATAGAAGAAGAAGAATCCCAGATCAAAGGCCAAGAAAATAGTTTCAACAGAATCATAGAAGAAAATTTTCCTAACTTAAGGAAGATGCCTTTCAAGGTACAAGGAACTTACAGAACACCAAATATATTGGACCAGAAAAGAAAGTCCCCTCAGCACATAATAAACAAAGCACTAAGCATACAGTACAAAGAACATTAATATCTGCAAGAAAAAAGAGAGAGTAACAAATAAAGACAGACTTAGAAGAATTACACTTAGTTTCTCAATGGAAACTTTAAAGGCCAGAAGGACCTGGAAAGATATCCTGTCAACTCTAAGAGACCACAAATGCCAGCCCAGACAACAATATCAGAAAAACTTTCATTTACCATAGATGAAAAAAAATAAGATATCTGATGATAAAGCTACCTTTAAACAATACCTATCTACAAATCCATCACTACAGTAGATGCTAGAAGGAAAACTCCAAACAAGGAGGTTAAATATATCCATAAAAACAAAGGAAATAAATAACCCAACACCAGCAAAATCAAAAGAAGAGAAGTAGGAGAAGTAGGCATGATCACATGCTTGTTCCTGAGTGTGCAACTCTCTCTCTCTCTCTCTCCCTCTCTCTCTCTCTCTCTCTCTCTCTCTCTCTCTCTCTCTCTCTCCTTTCTCTCTTTCTCCTTTCTCTGTCTCATCTCTCTCTGTCTCTGTCTCTCTGTCTCTCTCTCTCTCTCTCTCTCTCTCTCACACACACACACACACACACACAATCACTCACAATCACACAGACCACCACCAACAACAACAAGAACAACAAAATAACAAGAATCAGTAAACACTGGTCACTGATATCGCTCAATATCAATGGTCACAATTCCCCAATAAGAAGGCACAAACTGGATTAAAAAATATGGTTAATCCTTCTGCTACATTAAAAAAAAACCCAATATCATGAATAGCTATCATATCAGCACAAAAGGTAGGGAAAATATTCCAAGCAAATGGACCTAAGGAGCAAGCTAGTTTGGTCATTCTATTCAGAAAAAAAAAAAAAAACTAATTAAAAGAGACAAGGAAGGACACTACATACTCACCAAAGAAAAAATTCATCAAGATGACATTTCAGTTCTTAACAGCTATGACCCAAACACAAAGACCTATAGGACAATAACTTCAACTATCTGAAGAAAGATACTGAAGAAGAAATCAGAAAATGGAAGATGTCCCATGCTCATGGATTGGTAGGATTAAAATGGTAAAAAAAAAATGGTTTTTAGTCATCAGGTTAATGCAAATCAAAACAACCCTGAGACAAAAACTCAGGTGACAGCACATGTTGGCAAGAATGTTCAGAAAGAGGAACACTCCTCCATTGCTGGTGGGATGCCAAACTGGTACAACCACTCTGGAAATTAATCTGGAGGTTCCTCAGAAAATTGAAAATAGATCTACCTGAAGACCCAGCTATTCCACTTTTGGGCATATACACAAAAGATGCTTCACTAAGTTCATAGTGGCCTTGTGATAGCAGAATTTGGAAACGACCCAGATGCCCCACAAGGGAAGAATGGATACAGAAAATGTGGTTCCTTTACACAATGGAATAGTATTCAGCTATTAAAAGTGAGGACATCATGAGTTTTGCAGGCAAATGGATGGAACTAGAAAATATCATCCAGAGTAAGATAGCTCAGACCCAAAAGACATGAATGGAATATGTACTCACTAATAAGTGGTTATTAGCCAAAAAAGCACAGAATACCCAGTATACAATCCACAGAACTCAAGGTTAACAAGCCAAAGGGCCCAAGTGAGGATGTTTCAATCACACTTGGGAGGGAGATGAAAGCAGAGGGCAGAGGGAGGGAGGGATCTGGGTGGGAAAGCAGGTCCGGAGGAGAAAAGAGGAACATGATCAGGTATTGGGGGGAATAAGAGTGAACCCCTGAGGGCCAAAAGAATGAATGGAAACAGGCAACCTCAGAAAATAGGAGGTGGAGGGACCCTCTAGAGTATACCAGATACCTAGGAGGTGAAAGACAGTCAGTACTCAAAGGGAGGGACCTTAGACAAAATACTCAATAGTGAGGAGAAGGAACTTGTAGAGTTCACCTCCAGTAGAGACAGGACATCAAGTGAAGGAATGGGGTTGCCATCCCACAGTCAAAAACTCTGACAGAATATTTCTGTCTAAAAGAACTGCAGGGACAAAAGTGGACAAGAGACTGAGGGAAAGGAGGTCCAGTGACAGGCCTAAATTGGGATCCAGCTCAGGGGAAGGCCCCAAGGCCTGACACTGTTACTGATGCTATGGTATGCTTACAAACAGGAGCCTAGCATGACTTCCCTCTGAGAGGCCCAGCAAGCAGCTGAAAGAGTCAGATGCAGATACTTACACCCAACCAATAAACAGAAGCTGGGAACCCCTGTGGTTGAATTAGGGAAAAGCTGAAAGAAGCTGAGGAGGAGGGTGACCAATTAGGAAGGCCAGCAGTCTCAACTAACCTGAACCCAGGATCTCTGATACTGAGCCACCAACCAGGCTGCATGCACTAACTGGTCTGAGGCCCTGGACACATATATAGTGGAGGACTTCCTGGCCTGGTCTCAGTGAGAGAAAACACACCTATTCCTCAAGAGAGTTGGGACCTTAGGGAGTGGGGAGGTCAGGTGGGTTGGGGGTGAGGATGGGGGTGGGAACAACCTCTTGGAGACAGGGGTAGAGGAATGAGATGAGGAACTGTTGGTGGGCAGACTAGGAGGAGGATAATGCTTGGACTGTAAAAAAAAAAGATTAAAAATAATTTTAAAAAGAAAGTCAAGAGCCTTTAGCCATCAAGGAAATGCAAATGGAAATTACTCTGAGATTTTATCTTACACCTTTCAGAATGGCTAAGATCAATAACACAAGTTACAGCTCAGGCTGGTGATGATGTGAAGCAAGGGGCACATGCTTCCCAACCTTGTGGGAATGCGAATGTGTACAATCACTGTGGAAATCAATATGGTGGTTCCTCAGAAAACTGGGAATTGATCTCCCCCAAGATCCAGACATACCACTCTTGGACATATACCCAAAGGATCCTCCATTGTACCACAAGAATATTTATTCAACCATGTTCATTGCAGGTTTATCCATAATAACCAGAAATATAGTCAACATTCTAGATGTTCCTCCACAGAAGAATGGATAACAAAAAAATATGTGGTACATTTACACATAGAGAGTATTATTCAGCTATTAAAAATGATATCATGAAATTTGAAGGCCAATGGGTGGAATTATAAAAAAAAAAAAGTCATGCTGGGTGAGGTAACCCAAACCCAGAAAGACAAATATATATTTATCAAGTTGTAAGTTGATATTTGCTTTTAGGTAAATAATAACCAAGCTATAATCAGTAAAGCCTGAAAGGTTAGGGCAAAAAAAAGTGGTCTAGCAAGGAAATGTAGATTTCCCTGGGAGGGGGAAATAGAATAGATAGCATTCTCAATTGGCCATCTCCTGTTACCAGGCAATGCTTCCATTGGACTGGATTGCATTCATTTAAATTCTTACCCAAGTGCATCACATTGAAATTCCCACAAAATCCAGACTGATGCTAAGTCAAAGATTATTCTCTGGAAACTGATATCAAGGCCCCATTGTTGAGGACATCTACAGAACCATGAATATGGAGAAATCAAAGTGGTGCATACATAGATATTAGTTTTGTATTTTTATGAAACTCCTGATCGTGAGAATGAGTGGGTCTCTGTCTCTTTTGCCTTCTCTTAGGAATCTTTTTCTCCTGTTGGTTTGCAATATCCAACTTTGATATGATAGTTTTTGCTTCACTTTAATATATTTTAATTTATCATACTTAGTTGTTATCTTTTAGAACCCGGTGCCTTTCTAACGAGAGATGGAAAGGAAATGGATCCTGAGAGGAGGGGAAGAGGAGGAGGAGCTGGGAGGAGAAGCAGGAGGAAAAACTATAATTAGGATATATTGTATGAGAAAAGAATCTGTTTCAATAAAAGGGAAAAATTTAGAAATTACAAAAGTTTTAGTGATATATAATGCTAAATATTTATCTGACCTTACCTATCCATCACTACTAAGTGTACTTGCAACTGCCTATAAGATAGCCAGGGTGGGAGTGGATACGGGGGGGGGGGTGTCTTACCCAATCAGAGGAGCAAGGTAGAGGGGATGGGGGAAAGACTGTGGGAGAGGGTGTCCAGGAGTTGGGCAGTGAGCTGGATATAAAGTGAATAATTTAAAAAAATAAAATTGAATTAAAAAATAAATAATATTTTTAAATGATCACTATGGAATGATCACTTTAGGAATCTACGTTCTCAGTGAAAGGAAAGATAATTTTAAAAAAACTTGTTCTTTGACAGTTGCATACATCCATATAAATGCATTCAGATTACTTTCTAAGCAGCTCTTGTCATGTCTTTCCTACAATTCTTCCTCCCTAAAAGTCTGTTCCAAGAATCACATGTGTTTGTTTTGTCGCCATGAGTTTCACCATGGTCATCTGTGTGACCACAAGTTTGGAATTATTTATAGGATCTTAGAGCCTCCAGTAAGTAGCCAATTGAGGACAATAACTCCATTTCACTCAGAATATATCAGTAGTTAAATAGTTCAGTTCAGAAGTTTGGAATAGAGCCCTGTATATCCCTTCCATATCCATGCTTGAGGATTGAAGTATCCAGTCTTTTTTAAAATTCTTCTCTCATACAGTATATCTCAACCATAGTTTCCCCTCCCTCCACTCCTTCCAGTCTCCACCCACTTCTCCTCTCACCCAGATCTATTCCTCCTCCTCCTTTTCTCTTCTGATAAGAGCATGCTGTGCCGTGGTGATAGCGCGTCTTTAACTCCAGCATTGGGAGGCAGAGGCAGGCATGTCTCTGATCTTTGAGACCAGCCTGGTCAACAGAGTGAGTTCCAGGACAGCCAAGGCTACACAAAGTATCCCTGTCTCAAAAAAAAATAATAATAAAAAACAAAAACAAACAAACAAAAAAACCAACAACAAAACCAAACCTAAAAAAACCAAAACAAAAACAAAAAACAAAAAAAAAAAACCAAAAAACCCAACAACAACAAAAATAGCCAGTTTGCTTTGGAGCAGAAGATACTCAGTATAGACCCAGGCCTGAAAGTTAGAGGTACCAATTTTTATGGAGGCCTGGAGTTCTTAACTGTAATTATTGTGTCTTGGCAAGAAGAAAACATTTTACAGTCCTTGTCCTTAACCTATGGCCCTCACATTGTTTCTGCCTACTCTTCCCCGAGCCTTAGAAGGGATGGAAAAGTTTGTTTTTTGACATTATTTAATTTATTCTTGGACTTATTTATATGGCAGTAAAATAAACAGTAGATTAAGGAAGCAAAATGTTGATTAAAATAGATGTATTTGGTGCTTATTAAACAACACTGATTTACTGTGCTATGTTAAGTTCTTCTTTTGAATATGTGATAGAGGTACACCTATCATCATATATGCCATATAATTTTCCTACTGTAATTTCAGCTACTCTCACCTCCTTACATAAAAGATATTTGTTCTGAGATAGGAACACTTAGTGGTTACCATAATATGATGTGGATTTTGAATACTTGAATTCCCATATCTTTCCATGGTTATATCCTTCCAAAGCCTGACGTTTTCAACTGGCTTTTCAATTCTGTGAGCTGCTCTATGATACTTCTTTTCTTTCCATCTTTCTTTTAGTCAGTTAAATAGACTCAAATAAAAATTCTATTAGAACTAATCAATTTGTTAAACAGAATAACCTTGATTTATTTGTGATTTTATTAGAAACACTTTGAGTTTTCTCTATTTAGCATGATGCTGGCTGTGAGCTTATTTTATGTTGACTTTTTATGTTGAAATATACCCCATGTATTCCTAGATTCTCCAGGACATTATCTTGAAGTTACATTGGATTTTGTCAAAGGCTTTGTGGTAGTTTGAGTGAAAATGACCCACATCACCCACAGGGAGTGACACTATTAAGAGGTGTGGCCTTATTGGAGTTGGTGTGGCTTTGTTGGAGGAAGCATGTCACTGCAAGCAGGCTTTGAAGCCACAGATGTTCTCAATCCAAGCTCAGTGTCTCACTCTCACGCTGAAACCTGCTGCCTGACAATCTGAATGTAGAACTCTCATCTGCTTCTCCAGCACCATGTCTGCCTGCATGTTGCAGTATTCTCTACCATGATAATGAAAGACTAAACCTCTGAACCTGTAAGCCAGCCCCAATTAAATATTTATCTTTACAAGAGTTTTTGTGGTCATGATGTCTCTTCACAGCAATAGAAACCCCAACTAAGACAGAAATTGCTACCAGGGACTGGGTCATTGCTGTGATAGGCCTGACTATGATTTTGTTTGGAGAAACATGGAACACTTTGGGACTTAGGATTCGAAAAACAATTGGACACCTTAAACAGGCTTACTAGGCCATGTTAGTAGGAGCAGGGAAGACAGTAGTGTTGAAGGTTATTTGAACTTGGGAGGGGGCTCTGTCGCAAGAGGTTTTCGAGGAGAATAATAATAGTATGTGACCTAGAGATCTTTCTTGTGTTATTTTGGCAAAGAATGAAGCTGCTTTCTGCCCTTGTCCAAAACAATTCTGCCTGAGGCTAAATTGAAGAGTTATAGATTAACAGCTTGGTAGAAGACATTTCAAAACAACTTAGTATTGACAGTGTTGTTTGGTTATTAGTGGTCAGTATTATACAGATCTATAATGAAAAGAATGAAGCTGGGCAAGGACAAATACAAAATGTATACTTTGAGGAGGAAAGGGGCACCAACATGTTTTATTGAACAAAACTTTGTGCTCAAAAAGATTTTTTAAAATAGTAAAGAAAAGCCTAATGCTGGCTACAATAAAGGGAGTGGTAACCTCAGGGCCAGACCCCAACCAGCTAAGGTTCCAAATTGTGAAAATGAATTCAAGAACAGCTAAGGGGCTGGCATGGTGGCACATACCTTTAATCTCTGTACTGGGCTTTCAGAGGTAGATGGATTTCAGAGTTCAAGACCAGCTTTGTCTATGAAATAATTTCCAGGACAATCAAGCTTAGGCAGTGAAGAAAATCATCAAAAGCATAAAGCTAGTGAAGATATAATCAAACAAGAGGCCATGTTCCAGCCCCAGAAAGCAGCAGAACTTTGAAACTTTGGCCATGTGGTTTTGTATTTAGAGTGCAGGATAAAAGAAAGGGGTTATGAAATCTCCCTCCATGGCTAACGAAAGTCACTGAGGTCAGGCATGTATCAGGGATGTCCTTGCATGGAGACCCAAAGAGGCCATTGTGTGAAATTATGAAGATGAAGCCTGGATTGACTCAGAGAGCTTGAAATGTTGAAGATGCCAGAACCATGGGATACCTGTCAAGGAGAGTGGCTGACAGGGAGGGAAACTAGACCAAGGGAAGGCAATGTATTGCAGTCAACAAAGGGGAAAGGAATTAGAGATCTGAAGAGCATTTTATCATCAGCCATGGAGATGCAGAGTTTGGAGCTTGCCCAGCTGGTTTTCAGTCTTGCTTTGCTTCAGTATTTCTTCACTATGCTCCCTTACCTTCTTTTTGTAATATCAATGCATAGTCTGTGTCATTGTCTGTTGGAAGTATGTTATCTGCTGTTTTTAATTTTGATTTTACAAGGGATTACAGTTAAGTGATTGCATGAGTCTCAGAAGAGACTTTGGACTTTGGACTTTTAAACAGTGCTGATACTGTAATAGTTTATTGGGACTTTTGAAGTTGAACTAAATGCATTTCGCACTATGATATGGCCACAAGCCTTCGGGGTGGGGGTGGGGTCAGGGAGTGGAGCGTGGTAGTTGAATGAAAATGACCTCTATAGGCACATAGGGAATGGCATTATTAAGAGGTATGGCCTTGCTGGAGTTGGTGTGGCTTTGTTGGAGGAAGTGTGTCACTGGCAGCAGGCTTTCAGGTCTCAGAAGCTCAAGCCAGGCCCAGTAGTATTTCAGTTTCTTCCACCTGCATGAAAATTTAGATATAGAACTCTCAGCTCCTCTCCAACACCATGTCTGCTGGCATGCCACTTATGCTTCCTGTAATGACAGAATAAACCTCTGAACTTGTAAGCCATCCCCAATTAAATGTTTCCTTATAAGAGTTGTCTTGGTCATAGTGTCTCTTCATAAGAATGGAAACCCTAAGACAGGCCTTTTCTGCATGTAATGAGAAGATCATGGCATTTTTGTGTTTCAGTCTTCCAATGTGTTGGATTACTGTTATTAAATTTATGTTTAACTATCCTTGCTTCTCTGAGGTGATCATGGCAGATGACCTTTTTGATATATTCTTGAATATGGTTTAGAATTATTTAATCAAGAAGTTTTGAAAAGTCACTTCATAGACAATGATAAGTTTTTAATGAAATAATTGAGGAAGATGAGAAATATAAACCTGTACTATTTTCTTAGATTGAAAAACCTAATACAATTAAAATATCCACAGTGCACAAACACACATATTCGATGCAATCTTTACCAAAATACCATAACATTGTTTATAAGTTAAAAACAAATAAACAACTTAAAACTTTGTGTAGAGTTTTAAACTACCCTAAATATCCAAAGAAATAGTTAAAAATAAACTTCAAAAAGAAAAGGGCTAAGCTAGATGCAACTTTAAAAGATTCTACAAAGCAAAATATCATGACAAATAGCAGGCAGCCAGGAAACATCATATTTATAGCTACTTGATTTTTAACATAAGTGCTAAAGATACAAAAATGAAAAAGGACAGTCATTTTATTAGATGATATTGGTACAGGAATAAAATTGTTCCTATCTAACATGATAAGGAAAATCAAACAAAATTGATTAAAAACTTAAATTAGAAGAACAAATAAGAGACACAATCCATAACATTAGTCTTGGTATTGATTTTCAATGGAGTTACATAAAACTCTGGTGTATCTTCTAAAAAACAGTCATTTGAAGAGAAACCTTACAGAATGGATGAAATACTTGCAAATCATATATCCAATAAGATGTTAAAATAAAGATATATGGTATTGAGAGATCTCAATAGCTAGAAAAATAAAACTTTCTTATATAAAAAATGAGCAGGGGAGGTTGGAAGCTTGTAAGAGCTAAGAGGAAGAAAAAGAAAGAAAAAGAAAGAAAGAAAGAAAGAAAGAAAGAGAGAGAGAGAGAAAGACAGAAAGACAGAAAGAGGGGAGAAGGGAAGAAGAGGGAGGGAGGGAGAAAAGGGGAGGGGAAGGAAGGAAGGAGGAGAGGAGAGGAGAGGAAAGGAAAAAGAAAAAGAAAACTGCTATGACATTTTTTGTTCTAGGAACAGGGAAATTTTTACCATGATTTTATGATTCCAACAATATGGCTGCCTAAACAAGGCCTCAATACACATGTTAATGTTGAAAAAATTAGTACTAGGCCCCATCCCTAGGCAAAGGAAATTTGAAATAGTTCTACCTTAAAATCCAACTATACTACTCCTGGGATATACACGAAAAAAAATGCCCCACCATACCACAAGAATGTGTGCTCCACTATGTTCACAGCAGCTTTATTCATAATAGCCAGTAACTGGAAAAAACCCAGATGTTCCTCAACTGAAGAATGGATATAGAAAATGTGGTTCATTTATACAATAGAATACTATTCAGCTATTAAAAATATGAACATCATGAATTCTGCAAGTAAATGATGAAACTTGAGAGTATCATCCTGAGTGACATAACCCAATCCCAAAATGACACTCATGGTATGTACTCACCAATGCATGGATATTAGTCATAAAGTACATGATACCCATGATATACCCAACAGGCCCAAAGAAGTTAAATACGAAGAAAGACCCAAGCAAGGAAGCTTGAATCTCACTTCATAAAATAGTTATAGGAGGCAGAGGGAGGGAGATAAATGGGTGGATGAGGGTATGGGGTGGTGTCATGATCAAGTGTGGGGAGAGACAAGGGAGTCCAGAGGTCCAGGAAAATGGATGGAAATCTGAAGTTGCCCAAATGGAGAGTGCAGGAATTTCTAGGAAGTGCCACAGACCTGGGATGGGGGAGGGTCCCAGGAGTCAATATAGGTGACTTTACCTGAGATGCATAGCAATTAGGATATGGAACCTAAGGAGGCCACCTCCTGTAGCCCAGTAGGACCCCCAGTAGAGGGATAATGACACCGACCCACCCACAAAACTTACGGCCCAAGAAATGCAGGGACATAGATGGACAAAAATGGATCAGAGCCCAAGGACAACCAAAAATCAGCCCAACTTGAGAACCATCCCATGGACAAGCACCAATCCCGGACACTATTAATGACAGTTATGTTTACAGATGGTACTTTAACATAACTGTCCTCTGAGAGGCTCTACACAGATGACTGAAACAGATGCAGATACCCACAGCCAAACATTGGAGGTCAGAGACTCTTATGGAAGAGTTGGAGGATGGATTGAAGGCCCTGAAGGTGATAGGAACTCCACAGGAAGACCACATTGTCAACTAACCTGGACCTCTGGGAGCTCTCAAGAGATTGAACCACGGAGACCCTCTGCCCTCCTCCCCTCAGAGGGTACACATATGTAGCAGATGTGCAGTTCAGTCTCCATATGGGTTCACCAACAACTGGATTGGGGGCTTCCCCTGAAACTGTTGCCTATCTGTGGAATCTGTTTCCCAACAGGGCTGACCTGTGTGACCTCAGTGGTAGAGGAAGTGCTGAGCCCTGCAGAGACTTGGTATACCAGGATCAGGGGGAGTATCCACAGAGGCACCACCCTCTCAGAGGAGAAAGGGGAGGAGGTGGGGGAGGGATTCTGTGAGGAAGGACAGGAGCAGAAGATAAAATGGTAAAAAAGTAAGTAACTAAAAAAAAGAAAATTTGTAATTAAACATGACAGATGTAAAAATGAACAAATCATTGTTTAATTTTCCAAAAGAAATTTCCAATTGATAACCACTTTCAAATACAAATTTAGTTTTCTCTAAGAGATTCTCCTTGGGGCAACAAACTCGTTTTGAGGGTAGGAGACACGCCCAGTAGTGCATGGCTAACAGGAAAAGGAACTCAAAGCATCAGAAAAGGAATTTCAAGGTTTCATAATGTTACATCTGGGTTTTTTTTAATTTATCTATTTTTTAAATTATAATTTGATTTTACTTATATTTTTCTTGTTTGTTTAACCCTACCAGTTCTTTGTGTATATATTATGGCTTCCAGTTTAGACTTTTTATATGAGGTTCCTGAGTGTGGGAATGAGCAAGTTTCTGTTTCTTGGGCCTTCTCTTGGGCTCTTTTTTCTTCTGTTGATTTTGTCCAATCCCAATGTGTTAGTTTCTATTTTGTCTTATCATATTTTATTATTATACCCTAGAAGTCTCTTTGTTTTCTAACAATAGATAGAAAAGGAATGGATCCAAATGGGAGGGGAGGTGGGAAAGATCTGGGAAGAGTAGAGGGAGGAAAACCCATAATCAGGCTTTACTATGTAAGAAAACAATCTATTCAATAAAATGGGTAAAAGAACTAATATGAAAACTAAATAAAAAAAACAGTTCAACATCAACAAACATTGAAAGAAAACATAAAATTAAACTGTAGTGAGGTGCCATTTCAAACTTGTTAGAATAGCTATTATCAAATATACAGGAAGTAACTAGTGTTTGTTAGACTGTGGAAAAAAGAAAACCTTACTCCAGTTTAGTGGGAATATAATTAGTGTACTTATTATGGAAACAGTATAGAGGATCTCAAAACATTAAATAAAAAACTAATGTATGATCCACCAACCGATTATGGGGTATATAGTCAAAGAAAAGTGATGTCTATGTTATTTTGCTTACTATATCCTTGTTCACAAAAGCTAAGCAATGGTATCAATCTTGGTGACTGTCTTGGTTTGATTATGCTTGGCTCATGGGAAATGGCACTATTAGGAGTGTGGCTATGTAGGTGTGGCCTTTGGAGGATGTGTGGGAGTGGGCTTTGAGATCCTTTGCTTAAGCTCAACCCAAGGCAGAAGAGCCCCTCCTCCTGGCTGCCTGCTGAAGACAGTCTCCTGGTACTGCCATAGGATCAAGATGTAGAACTCTCAGTTCCTCCAGTACCATGCCTGCCTGGATGTTGTCATGCTTCCTGCTGTGATGATAATGGAAACTGTAAGTCATCCCTCAATTAGATATCGTCCTTTATAAGAGTTTCCTCGATCATGGTGTCTCTTTACAGCAATAAAATCCAAACTGAGACAGTGTCCGTCAATACATGAATGGCTGAAAAAATTATGTATGTACATATATACACACCACACATAAGCGTGTGTGTGTGTGTGTGTGTGTGTGTGTGTATCACAGTTAGATTATTACTGTGATAAAACACACTATGACTGAAACTATCTGGGGTGGTGGAATGGTTTGTTTTATCTTAAAATTCACAAGCTACACTTCATCAGAACGGGAAATTGGGTCAGGAATCTGAATGTAGGAACTGAAACATGGACCCTGGAGGAGTGCTATTTATTGGCTTCTTCCCCTTGGCTTGCTCAGCCTGCTTTCTTATGTACCATAAGACCATTTTCCCAAAAGTGGCACCATCCACAATGTACTATACACTTCCACATCAATATACAATTAAGAAAATGCCCACAAGCTTTGTCTACAGGACTTATGAAGGCATTTTCCCAATTGAGGTTCTCTCTTACCAGATAATTCTAGCTTATGTCAAGTTGATAGAAAGTTAGCTAGTAAAATATTCAAATTGAAACATAATCTAACTGTATAAAAAAATCAAACCACAAAATTTCCTCCTTCCATATTATTATGTCTATTGACATTGTCATTGTTAAGGGCTTATTTAGTCAGCCATACTATTGATGTATTATAAGTGTATCTTTTCTGACATTCCTAGGATATCACATTTTCATGGCAAACTTCTGGGTTCTCTGACTCTTAAAATCTTTCTGTCCCCTTTTCACTGATTTTTCCTGATCCTCCATATTTTTACCATAAAATAAAAACTATATGAGGTACTTCATATTTTAATTTTCTACATTCATTCATCCCACAATGTACCTGTACTCCAAAGCCACATGTTTCATGTAATAATCACAACTGCAATGTCATATTAAAATAAAGTTTTGAAAAACTACATAGTAAATTTAAAATTAGGCTTATTTTTTTAGATTTTTATTGGTTATTTTATTTACTTACATTTCAAATGTTGTCCCCCTTTCCAGTTTCCCCTCTGCAAACCCACCATCAATCCTCCCTCCCTCCTGCTTCTACAAGATTGCTTACCCACTCACATATCCACCCACTCCCACCTTACCTCCATAACATCCCCCTACATTGGGGCATCCAGCCTCCACAGAACCAAGGGTCTTTCCTCCCATTGATGCCAGATAAGGCAATCCTCTACTACATATGCAGCTGGAGCCATGGGTTTCTCCATATGTACTCATTGGTTGGTGGTTTAGTCTCTGGGAGCTCTAAGGGGGTCTGGTTGGTTGATATTGTTGTTCTTCCTATGGGGTTGCAATCACACTTCAGCTCCTTCAGTTCTTCCCCTAACTCTTCAACTGGGGTCACTGTGCTCAGTTGTTGGATGTGAGCATGCACATTTGTATTGATCAGGCTCTGGAAAAGCCTCTCGGGAGACAGCTATACCAGGTTCCTGGCAGCAAGCGCTTCTTGGCATCAGCAATAGTGTCTGGGTTTGATGTCTGTAGATGGGATGGATCTGTAGGTGGGGCAGTCTCTGGATGGCCTTTCCTTCAGTCTCTGCTCCAATCTTTGTCCCTGTATTTCCTTTAGACAGTAGCAATTCTAGGTTAAAACTTTTGAGATGGGTGACCCATCAAATGGGGACCATGCCTATCTACTGAATAGGGTCTCTACAGGTTCTATCCCCCTTTATTGGATATTTAGACTAATGTCATCCCTGTTGATCCTATAAGTGAATATTAGCCCAAAAGCTCAGAATATCCACAATACAACTCACAAACCAAATGAAACTCAAGAAGAAGGAAGACCAAAGTATGGAAGCTTCAGTTCTACTTGGGGGAACAAAATAATCATGGGAGGTAGAGGGAAGCAGGGACCTGGGAGAAAGAGAGGAAGAGGAAGAAGAAGGGGGACAGTATCAGGTATGGGAAAAGACAGGGGAGAAGTACAGAGGGTCAGGAAATTGAAAGGAGGAGTGTAGCAGTGGGGGAGGGGAACTGGGGGTAGGCACTAGGTTTAATTTTTTGAGACATTAGTATTACTGTTACTGTTGCTTAAAGGGATGAATTGAATCAGGATACTAATTTATGGAGTAATTTTGATTCATCTTTTACTATCAATTGATCAATTAGTATTTACACACTTGGAAATATCAGAAAACAAGGCATATTCCTAGATCATCATTGTGAAAATATATTAGTTTCTGTTTGTGGATGAACTACAAGTAAATGCACAGCTACCCAGTAGCTGGCCATTTATGTCTAGGTCATGAGAGTCTAGACAGGAAATCTAAAACCATATAATTTCTAATAGCTATCATACTTCTGAATCAATGATTACTGTAAATGGGATTTTAATACATAGATAAGGATAGTTATGTGGTATTATATAAAACACATGATTTCTTTTGATGATAGTGACCTATACTGCTAATGCTATTGTGGCTTATTGTATACTATAATAGAAGAACATGATAAAGCTCACTTAAGTTGGTGAGAAATCAAAATTAAATATTAAGATAGTCTTTTTGAGCAATCCCATATCAATTTTCATACCACAGAGCAATTCACTTTTATAATGGAAATGGGCCAACTTTGAAAGGGGTTATATTTTGGAAAGCAAGGTTGCACTTTGTTTTGTTTTCTGAAGAACCTTCTCTGATCAACAGTTCTGCCCAAGGGCCAGAGATGAGCTGGATTTTATAGCATTGCTGGTTGAATCATGGGAGGAGAGCAAATGCAATCCATTGCCTTGTCATTTGGTGCGTTTATTTATGTATATGAAGCATGAGGATTAGTTTCTAGAACACATTCTTTTGCTTGGATGTACACCACTTAATAAAAAATTACAGCATATTTCCATAATTGAGTGGAGTAATATGTATACTTTTACTTCCTTGAAGTTTTTCTATGAATTCTCTTTTACTCTGAGAATTCACTTGAAATGTGTTAAACGTAAGATGTTGCCTAATCACAGACAATGTGCTTATAGGGCTAAAGTAAGTTTCCTGTTTATTTTTGTAATTATGTGTTATTATTTGAACAAGCTGACTCCTACAAGTTAGCAGCCTTGAACAGCACCTAACACTTAAATATGTATTAAATCACTTGACTCAAAGAAAGGGGTATCATCCATTCTTCCTAAGTTTGTCATAATCTAATTGCTTTTAGTTGTGATTAGGGCCATCTTTACCTCCTTCATAGACAGTATTATTATCATCAACATATGTCTATTGCATGTGCACTTAATGCAGATCATATTGTTTAAGAAAAATGGGCCTTCAGACAGCAAATTAGAATGGCCTTGCCCTTGAGGAACTCACAGCCCACAGGATCCTGAAATGAATCCTGTCTCAGACAGTTGTTTTGACCTGCCATTACTCTAGAATATCATTGTGTCACCCTTCCTAGTAAAAGCCAGAGCCAAGAATTTGTACCTGATAAGAGTGTGTTGCAAATGTTTCTTTTGTAATACTATTTTCTGTCACAGGTATCCGGTATTACACATGCCTTTGTCCATTGTATGGCTGGCATACTCTAGGTTAACACTGGATTTTCTAAAACAAAACAAAACACCCTTATCATCAGTCCTTATATTCTCCATTGGTTGCTCAAGTATCAAGATGAGAGACAAATAAGATATTAGCTTTAGTCTAATAAGCAATATCTTTAAGACATGACTCATGGTTAAAAAAAGAGACATAATTTCATCACTGAACTTATATTTAATGATTCCATAAGATGAATGTGCCATATCTTGTCATACTCTATGTTCTAGTAGTCCTAAAAAAGAGCAAAATGTTTTGAAATTTATTCTGCCATGTTTTACCTGGTCCCACTGAATATTGCCTTTAACTGATGAGAGCATCGAAATAACCCTTCTGTAAAATTTCTCCTTAAAACAAAAGGAGAACAGTACAATATTATTACTAATAAATTTTCCCCTTCAGTTACTGTGTCCACCTCAATGGCAGTTACAAGAAAAGAACTGTACTATATAAACTATGTATACATGCAACTTTGTATTTCAGGAAAAGGACTGTATACTATTTTGTTGCCATTACATCATTAGTGATTATAAAACTTTCTTTCCTTAAAAGACAGTTACTCATGTGAAGTATTAAGATCTAAGAAGATGTTTCAGGTTTACTAGCATAAGTCTTCAAAGAGCTAAGCAAGTGGAAAGTACACTTACAGGGCAGACATACACATAAGTAAGTATAGAGGTGATTTTCCAATTAAACTATAACTATTTCAAACAGAACATGGCACCTTTGATACTTCCATTTTATGTACACCACATTTCTCTTATGTAATGTTAGAATTTGATGGTTGATTAAAAGAAGAATATAAAAAACAACAATATCAAACTTTCCTAAGGAATAATTTTCTTTTAATTACTACTACTACTATTGCAGCTGCTGCTCCTACACATAAAAACATGTACACATGTGTATACACACACTGAGAGAGACACACACATTAGACATCAGACATAAATTATCTAACCAAGAGTCTAAAAAACAGTAGGTTCCCCAAAATATCTGCATGCTTTCCCTTCCCCTTTAAACAAGATCCTATTACTGTATATATGCATAAATGAAACAACAGGAAGGAAGTTGAATGTTCTATATTAAGTAAAATGGCTTATCACACTGAGTCAAAGTAAAAATATGCTTTTGTTCTTCATTCTGCCTTATTTCTTTCAATTTTTTCACATTAATAAGGTAATTACAATATTGAATAAAACTGTGCTTCTTTGGTGACATTCATTAAAAATAATGACATGCAATTTTGCTAGTGTTTCCTGCTTTAAAATACACAGGATCTTGAATATAAATTAGTTCCATTATTATGTTTAACATTTTAACTAATCCCAAGGTCTGGAAATCTTCATGGCTCTAACTACTTAAGAGCAAAAAGCATAGCATCTGCATGCAGATCCATACAGCAGCAATTGGATCAAATCTTATTCCCTCTTGGTTACTATGACAGTGTGGAGTTTTAAAGAATAAACAGGTTGATAACAATATAAACGAAACAGGCCTTATTACTTTGAACACAATCAAAAGTTTTCCAAATTTCAGTAAGTTAAAGTTCCATCTTCTACAGACGTTTCAAATAAAACATTATGGATTTCTTGTAAGCAGTTGTAGGAACACAAAATAATAAAACAAACCTGTATTTTAAGGAAGTGATGGTGGGTTTTGTGATGGTGAGCTAAATAGATGAATATGTAATACCTCTAAAAACACACAACACTTTTCTTATGGGCTCAGCGAATTAACTCCCAGGCTCTTGCAAATAATCAAAAATGCTTAGGAAGAAAAAAAATGAAGACCCTCCCCCCTTTCCATTAGTTTTGTTTCTATGTAGTTATTTTATTTGTTTCACTGTCAGAATAAATAGACTCTCATGATTATATGTGGACTAACAAATTATGGCATTGGGGTTCCTCTTATCTTGCTGATTTTCCCAGAGAACCAGATTTGGTTTTGTTGATTCTTTGTATTCTTTGTATTGTTCTCTTTGTTTCTATTTGGTTGATTTCATCCCTGAGTTTGGGCATTTCCTGCCTTCTACTCCTCTTGGATGTGTTTGCTTCTTTTTGTTCTACAGCTCTCAGGTGGGAACTGAAAAATATCATTCTGAGTGAAGTAACTCAGACTCAAAAGGGCATGCATGGTATGTACTCACTAATAAGTGGATATTAGCCAAAAAACTACAAAATACCAAGGATACAATCCATAGAACTCAGCTGACTGAGACATACACAGATACTTACACTCAACCGATGAACAGAAGCTGGTGAACCTTATGGTTTTATTAGGGAAAAGCTGGAAAAAGCTGAGAAGGAAGGTGACCCCATAAGAAAACCAGCAGTATCAAGTAATCTGGACCCCAGAGATGTCTCAGACACTGAGCCACCAACCAGGCAGCATACATGAGCTGGTCTGAGGCCCCTGACACAAATACAGTAGAGGACTGCCTATTCTGGCCTCAGTGAGAGAAGATGCACCTAACCCTGGAGAGTCTTGAGGCCCCAGGGAGTGGGGAGGTCAGATGGAGTGGAAGTTGGGGGGATTGAGACATCCTCTTGGTGACTGGGGGCTGGGGAGAAGGAATGGGATGAGGAACAGTCACAGGGTTGTCTAGGAGGAGGATAACGACTGGACTGTAAAAAAGATTGAAGAATAATTATAAATGAATAAATAAATAATAAAACAACTTTTTTTCAAAACTGAGTATATAGTTATTATTTGGCAGAAATGAATGTATAAAATGTTCCCTGGGTGTGCTTTATTCATATATTCAATTTTCAAATTTTATTCAAATATTTTACACACAGACACACAGACACAGACTCACACACACATTGGGGTTGGATTATATTTTAAAGCTATATGTTAAAGGCTTTGCTCTTTAAAGGCTCCATTAGATCACTTCTATTATTCTTTTTACACAATATACTAGTTTCTGCAGGAGAGACAAAACAGCTCAATATTCCAGTGGAACAAAATAATAAGGCAGTAAGGACCTTCCACCCTTCTCCTAGCTCCTCTCACTCTTCCAAGAACAAGGGTGTAAAATGGTTGCAAATGTTTTGGGGAGTCCTGTTTCCCTGAATGAGAAAATGAAATGACAAGAGTTAGTCGAGTTAAATTAAACGTTCTGAGCCTACAGGACAATACATCTCAGCCAAAAATATCTTCAGAAACACAGAGTTTCTGCGGAGTAACGTCATCTCTATTTTCACATTATTAAATTAAATGAATTCAAAATCCAAAAGAATTTCCTTTATAAATGGTAATTTTCAATGGAAATCTCACGTATTTTAAGCAGTCAGTTCTAAGGCTGAAAATAATATGAAGGTTTCCTCTTTGTCACTGATTTAAAGAGAAAAAGCACCTTGCTTATTGCTCAGGAGCCGGGCTCGAGGGCAAACGTGACTCATGATTCACAAAAGGCATCAACATGTGACTTCCAGCTGGCCACAGAGTTCTGTCGGGGAGTTATCTTGACAATATCTAAATCCTCTTTTCTACGTGAAAGAGCCAGCAATTTTTACTTAAATCCATGTTTTAATTTCAAAAGTGGCATTTCTAGGTCTAAAAAATTGGCAGTGTCTTCAGACAAAACTATCATAATGAGAACTTTTGCTGCATTTCAAGCGATTAGTTTAATATTTTGTCCTTAACTACATAAGAAAATCCTAAGCTTTGGACATTTGTTAAAGCTGCATCGCATCTACTTGTTTTCTTATTTTGCAGTGTCTGAAAGGGCGGAAAAACCTTTTTTTTTTTTTTTTTTTTTTTTTTTTTTTTTAAGAAATCCACTTCCACCATCTAGTGTCTATATATGGAACTACAGCCAAATACTTGACCACAATTCATTTGTGTAGTTTAATCAGAATGACCTACATGCATGTTTAAAATTGTCAAAGAATAAATACAAGAAAATTACTTTAAAAGAATATTTTAAAATTTGAAGCACATAGCTACACACTGATACATATTCATACACCAAAATTTGAAAAATAATAATTTGCTTCCAATTTGAAATGCAGTTTCAACACTACAGTGTTACACAGAGATGTTTGTAATTATTTCTTTTATTTTTTGAGATTATAATTATGTAATTTACCTCCTTGTTCTTCCCTCTAAACCCTCTCATATAATCTCCTTGTTCTCGTTTCATATTCATGGCCTCTTTTCTCATTAATCGTCGTTGCATCTGATGTAATAGGCTGAAAGGAGGAAGCTTAGAGAGGGTATTGTTAGCTTCCTTGTGACCTGTGCATTGTCCATTCCTTTAGGCACACAGGATTCTTTCTAGAATGAGGGCCTCATGATCTCTGACTCAGAGAAAGTATCTCAGTGAATTTCTTTATGACAGAAAAGCAGGGGAAGGTTGGAATAGCAGCTCTAGGTTTTATGGCTTAATTCAGTAGAATAAAAAAAGAAATACATATGTTATAAACATACATAATGCATCAGTACAATTTGCTCAGTGTGTATAATGTTACTAGTTTATACACTTTCAGGGCTGACCATTTGGTATTGGAAAACCAATTGGTGTGGTTTTCACTGGTGAGGACTATTTCTCCCCTTCTTCTCAGCATCTCCTAATTGCCTATAGTTCTTTATTTGGGGTTGAGGCCTCCTGGATTCTCTACTCCCATCCATGTTATAGTATGTCTATTGTTGTTGCCCTTTTTCAGCCTGTGTTTGGCCAGTCATGTTGGTGAGCCTTTATGGGTGTGGCTTCTGGTGTTTCTAGGAGACACGGTCTCACAGCAAACTCCTCATTCTCTTCATTTTACAATCTTTCCACCCACATTTCTGCAATGATCCCTGTGGTATGGGGGCTGTATTGTAGATGTATTCATTCGGACTGGACTCTACAACTCTTCACTTTAATTGGTTGTAGTTTTCTATAATGGTCTCCAACTGCTACAAACAGAAGTTCCTTGATAAGGGGTGAGGATTAGAGTTATCTGTGGGTATACGGACAAATATTTAGAATGCAGTTATAGATTAAAGACACCATGTGCTTCATAAGTGTTCAGAGGTCCCTGAGCTGAAATGGACTTGAAAGCCTCCTCCCTGGGGACTAGCTTTCATGGTACCAGGAGGTGGAGTGCAAGTTCCAAAGGAGAGAGATAACCAACAGTCTTACCCAGGCAGAAAAGCTTTGAACCAAAACAACCAGCTTGATATGAAAACCCTAAAGGTTGATTCATACCTTGGTAGTAACCAATTGTTTTCTAAATGGACTTAAGGTTCTCTCAACAAGAGGAAAATCATGCGTAGTACTGGAAACCTAGCCAACTAGCTAAGGCTAGTGAAGTCATGGATCTTGGAGAACTTATAACCACCACTTATTAAACCAGCATAAGCCCTAACAATGGCTCTGTGGAATAACTTGAAATCATGTATTGCAGTGTCTCCAACATTGTTCTTTTCACTCTGGATTTTTTTTTTTTGCTTCCTTACTTTACATCTTTGTTTGTTGTGTTTTATTTTTCCTATTTTGTGATGTATTACATTAAAAATTTGTTTTGGAATTACATGGATACAGGAGATTGCTTGGTATACAAAGGAAATTCTTACAATATTAATTCTTCCAATCTATGAGCATGGAAGGTTGTTCCATCTTCTATTTTCTTTTTCAACTCCTTTTTTCAGTGTTTTAAAGTTCTCAGTATAGAGATCTTTTATTTGTTTGGCCAAGTATACTCTAAGATATATATATATTTTTGAGGAACTGTGAGTCAAAGAGATTAACTTAAATTTTCGTTCTTTTTGGTTGTTTATCTTGTGTGTGTATCAGGGTAAACTATTTTATAAACAGATTGGTATAAAGCAAAGTATCCCTTCACCTTCTAGGTTATGAAACAATTTGAGTACACTAGTGTTCTAATTCTTTTTTTAAAGCTCTGCTTGGCTTTAGTAGTGAATCCCTCTGAGCACATTCTCCTACACTGGGGCATCCAGCCTTCACAGGACCAAGTGCCTCTCCTCCCACTGATGCCTGACAAGGCCATCCTCTGCTACATATGTGGCTGGAGCCATGGGTCCCTCTATGTGTACTACTTGGTTGGTGGTTTAGTCCCTGGGAGCTCTGGGGGGGGGTCTGGTTGGTTGATATTGTTGTTCTTCCTATGGGGTTACAAACCCCTTCAGCTCCTTTAGTCCTTTCTCTAACCTCCATTGGGGATCCTGTGCTCAGTCCAATGATAGGCTGCATGCAACTACCTCTGTATTTGTCAGGCTCTGGCAAAGCCCCTCAGGAGACAACCATATCAATGGACAAGTCCTTTTCTGGTCTTATATCTCATTATTTTTTACGTGGTGTGTGTGTGTGTGTGTGTGTGTGTGTGTGTGTGTATGTGTGTCTGTCTCTGTGTGTGTGTGTGTCTGTCTGTCTGTCTGTATGTATGTGAATATGAAGTGTCCTTCTTTATCCTTTTTGATTACTTTTGGTTGAAAAACGATTTTATTTGATACTAGAATTGCTACTCCAGCTTGTTTCTTGGGGCCATTTGCTTGGAAGATTGTTTTCCAACCTTTTACTCTGAGGTAGTGTCTGTCTTTTTCACATAAGTGCATTTCCTGTATGCAGCAAAATGTTGGGTCCTGTTTATGTATCCAATCTGATAGTCTATGTCTTTTTATTGGAGAATTGAGTTCATTGATATTAAGAGATATTAAGGAAAAACGAATGTTGTTTCCTGTTATTTTTGTTATTGGAGGTGGTGTTATGTTTGTATAGCTAACTTCTATTAGGGTTGTTGGAAGATTACTTTCTTGCTTTTTCTAGGTTGTAGTTTCCCTCCTTGTGTTGGAGTTTTCTACCAATTATTCTTTGAAGTGCTGGATTTGTGGTGAAATATTATGTAAATTTGGATTTGTCATGGAATATTTTGGTTTCTCCATCAATATTGATTGAGAGTTTTGCTGGGTATAGTAGTCTGGGCTGGCATTTGTGTTCTCTTGGGGTCTGTATGATATCGGTCCAGGATCTTCTAGCTTTTATGGTCTCTGGTGAGAAGTCTGGTTTAATTCTTATAGGTCTGCCTTTATATGTTACTTTACCTTTTTCCCTTACTTCTTTTAGTATTTTTTCTTTGTTTTGTACATTTGATGTTTTGACTATTATGTGGTAGGAAGTATTTCTTTTCTGGTCTAAACTATTTGGTGTTCTGTAGGCTTCTTGTATATTTATGGTCATCTCTTTCTTTAGGTTAGGGAAGTTTTCCTCTATAATTTTGTTGAGGATATTTACTGGTCCTTTAAGTTGGGAGTCTTCCCCTCATCTGTAACTATTATCCTTAGGTTTGGCCTTCTCATTGTGTCTTGGATTTCCTGTATATTTTGGGTTAGTAGCTTTTTGTATTTTGCATTTTTTGACAGTTGTGTCAATGTTTTCCATGGTATCTTCTGCACATGAGATTCTCTCTTCTATCTCTTGTATTCTGTTGGTGAATTTTGTGTCTATGCCTCCTGATCTTTTTTTTTAGGTTTTCTATCTCCAGGGTAGTCTCCCTGTGAGATTTCTTTATTGTTTCTACTTCCATTTTTAGATCCTGGATGGTTTTGTTTAATTCCTTCTCCTGTTTGGTTGTATTTTCTTGCAATTCCTTAAGGGATTTGTGTGTTTCCTCTTTAAGGGTTTCTATCTGTCTACCAGTGTTCTCCTTAAGTTCTTTGAGTGTGTTATTTATGTCTTTCTTAAAGTCCTCTATCATCATCATGAGAAGTGATTTAAATTCTGAGTCCTGCTTTTCTGGTGTGATGTGGTGTTCAGGACTTGTTATGGTGGGGGAACTAGGTTCTGGTGATGCCAAGTAACTTTGGTTTCTGTTGTTTACATTCCTGTGCTTGCCTTTTGCCATTTGGTTAGCTGTGGTTCTACTCGCACTCACTGGTTCTGACTGGAGTCTGCCTTTCCAGTTATCTTCGTTGTATTGTAGAGTGAAAAATTATAAAGGCCATTTTATGAAATATACAGACTTTTTCTTTGCCCTTAGACCTGGGCAGAAAAATGCAAGTTCCAGAAAGCAGAACTGAATGTAAGATTTTTACTACCCAGGACACATTCCAGGTGAAGGATACTCTGCCCCTGAATCAAGCCTCAAACAATAGGCCCGCCTATGGGTGGAAAAGGCCCAAGGCAGGAAGACACATTCCGGACTACAGATAAAGATGCTGCCACCTAGGTGGGGCTATAGCTGGAAGAAGTAAAGATAGTTAATCTGAAATAGTTGATAAATGACAGGGTGGGACAGTGACATGGTAAACCATTCAGGGTGAGTTTCTCTGGAATGTTTCACTATTCTTATGTTATGTATCCTTGGCAACCCCTCACCCTGGCCCCACTCCCCTGGTTTGTGGTTTTTCCCTTTAAAACCCTCCACGGACTGGATGTTGGGGTCAAACCCCACTCCTGCGTGAGTATGTGGTGAGACCGCTGGCTGCCAGGTTTCTTCCCTAATAAACCTCTGCTGATTGCATCCAGGTATGGTTTCTTGTGATCTTTGGGTGGCCGTGATCTCCTGAGACTTGAGGAAGGGTCTCCGGAGTATGGGGGGTCTTCAGTATCAGAACTCCTCGGGGTATGGATGGATGACTCTATGATCCTGAGCTCCAGCTGCTCTGGGTTCAGTGGCTCTTCTAGGATATTTCAGGATATGGAGTCTCCACAGTGGTAGACCAACTAGGTGTTTGCTGTTCTGAATGTAGTTGCTCCTCTAGGATGCTTCAGGATATGGTGTCCCCTGCTCTGCTGCTCTGTGGGCCATGTCCTCACTAGGATGCCTGCAGCTCTACGGTCCTTGACCTCTCTTGGGTGCCTCTGCAGCTCTGCAGTCTGTGCCTTCCCTGGGGCGCCTCCGGACTCAGTTTCCAGGGGGGAGCAGATCGGCTGGGAGACTGCTGGAGCCACCGGTATCCGGCCAGAGGCAGAAGGGGAGTGGTTCTCCGCAGGGGCAGGGTCTGGCTGCCAGGTGCCCTCTGGGGGGCTCTCTACTGCCAGTTGTACTTCTAAAGCCTAGGGCTGTGGGCGGGTTCTCCTACCTTCTGCTCTGTGATCCGTGCCCTCCCTAGGGTGCCCCCGAACTCAGTTTCCAGAGGGGAGCAGATAGGCTGGGAGACTGCTCAAGCCACTGGTATCCCGGCCAGAGGCAGAAGGGCGAGCCATTTTTTATTAATGCCTATTTTTATGTCTTTAAATGTATTTGTGTGGAGGGTGGGTTAAGCAAAAAAAAAAAAAAAAATCCTTAAGAAAGCATCCACATTACCCTCTCATTCTGACTGAGCAGTTATTAGTACCTATGGAATCTTTGGAAGTCTCTTAGCCTTTTTATACCAGAAGTCTTTTATGAACCTTCCCACTGCCTTTGCGCTTCATTTTACCTCTTGCATTAAAGTTTTTGTAATTATATGAGATATTTTATTATAATCAATTAGATTATGAGCCACTTCTTTAATGACAGAGTCAAATCTTAAGTGTAATCTACATGCAATAGATAGTCACTATGCATCTACTGATAAGCTTCATGACAAAAATAGGCATAAACACTGAAAGTAAATCCTCACAAACAGTAAGGTTAGAACTCACAGAGATCTGCCTGCCTCTGCCTCCAGAGTGCTGGGATTGATGATGTGTACCATTGCAGCTGAACTTTTGTTCACAATCTAGTCCTTGGTTTCTTTTATTCTTTTATTTTTACTCTATCTATCTATCTATCTATCTATCTATCTATCTATCTATCTATTTACATATTTTTTTTTTATTTTTGAAGACAGTTCATGTAGCTCCAGCTGTCCTGGAACTCTCTCTGTAGACCAAACTGGTCTAGAACTCACAGAGATCTTCCTGGTTTTACATCCCCAGTGCTGGGATTAAAGGCTTGTGCACCACCTCTGGCTTTTTGTGTTGTTTGTTTTTCAGTTTTCAGGATTGTGCTTCTCAGTGTAGCCCTGGCTCTCATGAAACTCCCTCTGTAGACCACGCTGGCTTCAAACTTAGAGATCTGCCTGCCTGTCTCCTGAGTGCTGTGTTTAAAGGTATGCATCATCACTACCCAGCTTTTTTGACAACCTGAATAAAGGTTTGTTCTGTTGTTTATTGTTTCAAAGCATTACTTCTGGATTCATTGAATTTCTCTGTTATCTTTCTATAATCGCTATCACTTACCTTAACCTTACCTTTATTAGTTCTTTCTTCTAGCTTGGCAGTAAGTCTTTATATGGAGTTTCCTAACCAAAATTTAAATTGTTTAAGATTTTTCTTCACGTCTAATTAAAAATGAAACATTTATAACCAGAAATACCTCTCAGCACTATGCTACATCACATAAATTTTGGCATGCTGTGCTTTTATTTTCATTAGTCCCTGTGTAATTTCTCATCTGTGCATTTCCAAATGTTCCTTCTATTCTTGATTTATAGCTTCATTCCATTGTAAACAGAAGAGATACTTTGTAATATTTTAATCTTTTTACTTATTAAAAGCCACATATGTAGCAGAAGATGGCCTTGTTGGGCATCAGTGGGAGGAGTGGCCCTTGGTCCTGGGAAGGCTCGATGCCCCAGTGTGTGTGGATGGGTTGAGGAACACCCTCATAGAAGCAGGTGGAGGGGTGATGGTATAGAGGGTTTCCAGGGGGAAATTAGGAAAGGGGATAACATTTGGAACATAAATAAATAAAATATCCAAAAAAAATTGTTTCATGGCCTAACATATGGTATTCCTTGAAAAATATTTTATAGGCATTGTTCTCCATTATAGTTGCAAAGATCAGATCACTTTGCATAAGTACTTTAGGTCAAATTGCTCTTAAGTTCTCAATGGATTTTTGTTCTTTATCTTTCTGGGCATCATCGAAAGTGATGCCACTTAAAGGTGTTAAAGTTAGCAACTATGATTGTAGGGCTTCCTTCAATTGTTCAGTGTTTGCCTTGTATATTGAGGACTTCTAATGAAGTCTAATATGCTTAGACTTTTTCCTTATGAATTTAACACTATATAATACTATCACTTGTCTTCTATAATAAATTTTTGCTAGAAATATATCATATTTTGCATCAGGACATCAACTCTTGATTTGTTCTGCCACTACTTTTGTGAAATATATTTTCTCATCCTTTCATTTTTAATCTCTTCATGTTCGGGAGTTTAAGCTGAACTTGGAAAATTCATTTTGCTCATCTACATCTTTGATTTAAAAGATTAATCCATTTATACTTTAAAACAATTACTTACAGGAAATGACTTACTGCTGTCACCTTGTTGAATGTGTGCTTGCATGCATGTAAAATCGTTTTGTCTCCAATTTCTGCTCCTTAGTTTTTCTTTAATATTTGGCCTATTTTTACCATGCCATTTTTATTCATTTCTCATATGCTTTTCTCGAATATTTTATAGACATTGTATTTGGAGTTACCATGGAGAGTACATCTAAAAACTTAAAGTTTAATCTATTTTACTATGGTACCAACTTCAAGCACATGTAAATGGGCACCTTTACAGTTCTGTCAGTCTCACTTCATGTTAGTGAAGTTACACATCACATTTCATATGTTGTTCCTTTTTGACATATGTTTATGATTATTTCAATTTATAGTTTTAATGCTTTTTAAAGTTTGATGCTTTTTAAAGCTTTTTTATTATTTTAAAAATTATAATATTTTTGTTTATATTTTCTCACATATTTACCTTTTACTAAAGAAGTGCATTTTACTACATTTTAGTTACTGTCTAGCTTTCTTTAATTTCAAGGAGAAAGAAAAACTTCATCATTGTACAAAATGTTTATTAACTCTAACCATGCCTTAAATTCTCATTTTTGAAATGTAAAGTTTGTCAGATATGTTAGTTACTTTCTTTCAGTACTTTAAATATATTGTTCTAATGTCTGAAAGGTCTTGACTGACATACACCACCCTGATAATCTTACTTAGGTTGGTTTTAAGTTGATATGATGCTTTTATGTTGATCCTTTCAAATGTTTCACTTATTTTGATATTACAACTTACTTACAATGCATCTTATTGAGTATCACTTTGATTCTATCCTATTTAGAATTTATGAAGGTGCTTGTATTTATATATTCAAGTCTTTAATTTTGGTTTCTTTTTCTCTTATGTCTTCAAACAAGTCTTCTGCCTTTTTGTCCTTCCCCTTCCAAGACCCCTGTAACATTCTTGGATTACTTCTCTGTGTGATGGAGAGTCTTAGGTTTGTGCTTTCTTTTCTTTTTCATTTTGCTCAGAACACCTCTAGTGAATTAAACACTATTACTGCTGTCTAGTCAGTTTCAAGTATCATGTTCATTCTCATTTTGAAAATAATAATAATGGTGTGTTTTTCTTTATGGATTGAATTTATTTTATTTTATTCATGGATTATTTTTCTGTTTTATTTTTGTTCTCTGTACATGTTTTCCTTTTGATTTTTCAGTATACTTAGGACAGCTGTTTAAAAACCTTTGCTTAGTTCCCTCCCATTATCTCAAAAAAGTACAGTACTGTTGAGGCGTCAACCTGTCCTGTCCTCTAATAGAATCAACACAGCAGGACTCAACTCCACCCATAACCCCTTAGAGAATGGCATGCCTGACTGACCCTTCACCCAGGTCAAAAAATGAGCCTTCCTACCTGTGCTGTGAGGCACACCCATTTCCCTGACCTTTACCTGTGCCGATGCCTCAGTAAAGACTGAATTCTTCAAGACTTCAGCCCTGTTAGTCCCTCTTGTAAGCATTATGCAATATACCCATGAGGCTTCAGTCTCATCTATCACTCTGGGTGGGTTAAAGCACCACAGGGTTCCATCCTGAGTAACAAGCCTGATGAACACTGTAAAACCACAGAATTTTGGATCTGAGGACTCTCCAGGTGTGGAAGCACAACTAAGGGTCTCTAGCCCTACCTGATAACGTCAATGAGTTCATGTCACCATTCTATCTTCTTTCGCCAGCCATTCTGTCCTCTGGTTACAAGAACACACTTGCCAAGGTTTTTACCACAGCTACTTCTGCAGAGACCCAAACTGGTCAGAGCCTGTCACTGCTAGGAGAATGGCTACACAAGATACTCTACCAATATGCAGATCAGTGTTATCTCTAGGGTGAACAAACATTGTCTTATTTGGCTTTCTATTGCTGTAATAATACACCATGATTAAAAGCAACTTGTGGAGGAAAGAGTTTATTTGACTTACACATAATGTAAGACGCATCCAAATAACGATGGATTTGTCAATAGGAACTTAAAAAAATCCAGGAGACTAGAAATGATATATTTCAAGTCACCAGTTTATTAAGAAGGAATATTAGGGCTGGAACTCAAGTGAAAACCTGAAGGCAGAACCTGGGGCAGAGGCCATAGAGGAACAGTGTTTAGTGGCTTGTTCCTTCTGGCTTTCCCAGACTGATTTCTTAATATACAATAGACCTACCTGCTCAGAGAAGGCAATATATACATAGTGGAATGAACCATTCCAAACCATTTATCAGGTAGTCTACAAAATAATCTGATTGGGCTATGTTTTCAATTGAAATCTCTTCTTCTCAAATGGTTCTATCTCATGTCTAATTAACAAAAACATAACCAGGACAAGCATGCAGGAATGGCATTGGAAATTTCATAGGAAAAAACAGGGATGCTGAAAAGTAAACTTAGAGAGTATTGTGTCCCAGTCTTGTGCTTAGACTTCCAACCTAGCAGACTCTAAGACCATCTAACCCCTGCTGACAAGGGGAAACACTTGTACTATAAGAATAAAGGAGAGTTATATTAGTTCTCTAAAGAGCCCTAATACAGTCAGCTTTTAGAAAAACTGACATGATCAGAAATGAACTCCAACTCATCATATAATTAACAAATATACAGAACAAAGAAAGTATATTTATAATAGCACAAAGTCACATATAAAGGCAGACCCATAAAAAATAATGGTGGATTTTTCAACAAAAATTTAAAAATCACATTTCCATGGTCACATCTTTGGAGTCTCCTCCAGCATCCTTGGAGACCTGCTGCTACCAGGTCCAACCATGTAAGTTTGCCAAGCTCCAAACGCCTGCCTGCTGGGTCCCTAGCAAGCCCAGCAACCTTGAGGTCTACTATGATACCTTTGTCCTCTATTTTTCTGTTCCACACCTGTAACCACAACCCCAGACACAAACATCCATCAGCGATCACCAGATGAGACCCCTACACACAATTTCCTACTCTAACTGCAGCCCCAGAGACCTACTCCCAGCAGAAACCAGCAGGCTTGCCAACACTGGGGACAATCAGATGACTAAAGTCCAGCATAAGAACACAATCAACAAAATTCAGGGCAATATGTCACCACCAGAACCCAAGTACTCTACTATAGCAATCCCTGAATACCCTAACACACCTGAAATGCAAGAAAATGACCTTAAATCTAATCTAATGAAGATGACAGACATCTTCAAAGAAGAAACACATAAATCCCTTAAAAATACAGGAAAATACAATTAAAAAGGTGGATGTTCTTAAAGAGGAAATGAATAAATATAAAGAAATTCAGGAAAACGCAATTAAACAGGTGAAAGAAATGAATAAAACTGTCTAAGACACAAAAATGGACTTTGAAGCAATAAAGAAAACACAATTTCAGGCAATCCTAGAAATGGAGAACCTAAGAAAGAAAACAGAAACTATAGACATAAACACCACCAACAGAATATAAGTTTCAGAAAAGTGAATCTTAGGTATAAAATATACCATAGAAAAAAAATGACACATTGGTCAAAGAAAATGCTAAAGCCAAAAAGTTTCTAACACAAAACACCCAGGCCCAAGTAATTTTGACCACTATGAAACTACCGAAGCTAAGAATAATAGCAATAGAAGAAATTGAAGAGTTCTCATACTAACAACTTAAAATAATACCTGAAAGCTCTAGAAAAAAAAGAAGCAAACATATCCATGAGAAGTTGATGGCAAAAAATAGTCAAACTCAGGGCTGAAATCAATCAGGTAGAAACAAATAGAACAATACAAAGAATCAAGGAAACCAAGAACTGGTTCTTTGAGACAATCAACAAGATAGTCAAAGCCTTAGTTAAACAAACTATAAGGCAAAGAGATAATACCTAAATTAATAAAATCAGAAATTGAATGAGAGAGAATAACAGACACTGAGGAAATTCAAAGAATCATTCGGTCTTACTTCAAAGGCCCGTAACCCACAAAATTGGAAAATCTAAATTAAATGGATGATTATCTAGACAGATACAACCTACCAAAGTTAAATCAATATCAAAGGTAAACTAAATAGTCCTATAACTGCTAAGATAATAGAAGCAGTTATTAAAAGTCTCCCCCCACCACCACTGAAACAAAATAAAGAAAACCAACCCAGGGCTAGAAAGTTTTAGCACAGAATTCTACCAGACTAATAATAATAATACTCCTCAAATATTTTTTTAAAAATAAAAGAAACAGAAAGAACATTGACATACTTTCTGTAAAGCCATAGTCATCCTGATACCTAAACTATGCAAACACTAAATGAAAATAAAAGAAAGTATTTCAGAAAGAGTATTTCAAACCAATTTCCTTATAAACACTGATGCAAAATAAAATACTCACAAACTGAATCTAAGAATACATCAAAGACATCCACCATGATCAAGTGGGCTTCATCCCACTGATGCAAGGATAGTGCACTTAACAAAAATTGATCAATCTACCATATAAGCAAACTGAAAGTTAAAACAACAACAACAAAAAACCCCACATAGGATCATCTCATTAGATGATGAATAGAACTTTGACAAAATCCAATACCCATTTATGTTAAAAGGCTTGGAGAGAGCAGGGATACAAGTCATATTCATAACACAATAAAGGCAATATACAGCAAGCCAATAGACAGTATCAAATTAAATGGAGAAAAACTTAAAGCAACTATGCTAAAATCAAGGACTAGACTAAGCTGCCCACTCTTTCCTTATCTCTTGAATTTTGTACTTGGTCTAGCTAAAACAATTAGACAATAAAAGGAGGTCAAGGGGAAACAAATTGGAAAGAAAGAAGTCAAATTATCACTATTTGCAGATGAGATGATAGTATACTTAAGTGACCTTAAAACTTCCACCAGAGAACACCTAGACCTGATAAACAACTTCAGCAAAGTGGCTGGATATAAAATCAACTCAAAGAAATCAGTAGCCCTCCTTCATCCAAATGATAAACAGACTAAGAAAAAAATAGGGAAACAACACACTTTACAATAGCCACAAATAATATAAAACATCTTTGTATAACTCTAACCAAGCAAGAGAAATACCTATATGACAAGCCTCTGAAGAAAGAAATTTGAAGAAGATATCAGAAGATGGGAAGATCTCCCATGCTTATGGGTAGGTGGGATTAACATTGTGAAAATGGCCATCTTACCAAAAGCAATATACAAATTAAATGAAATTGCCATCAAACTTCCACCACAATTTTTTACAGATCTTGAAAGAGCAATTCTCACCTTTATATGAAAAACCAAGAACAAAACCAATCCTGAACAATTAAATAAATAAATAAATAAATAAACAAATAAATAAAGAGAACTTCTGCAAGTATCATCATCCCTGACCTCAAGCTGTACTACAGAGCAATAGTAATAAAAAAAAAAACTACATGGTATTGGTATAGGAACCGACAGGATGATTAATGCACTCTATTTTAAGTTCCTGAAAATAGAACCCTTCATTTGGCAGAACCAACCCTTCATTTGGCAGATGGCTAATATGCAAAATATAAAAAACTCAAGAAGTTAGACACCAACAACCCAAATAATTCAATTAAAAATGGGGTACAGAGGAAAACAAAGAATTCTCAACAAAGGAATCTCTAATGGGTAAGAAACACTTAAAGAAATGTTAATGTCCTTAGTCAACATGGAAATGCAAATCAAAAAACTCTGAGATTCTACCTCATACCCATTAGAATGGCCAAGATTAAAAAAAAAAAAAAACTCAAGTGATAGCTCATGTTGAACAGGATGTGGAGCAAGGGGAACATGAACATTCCTACATTGCTCCCAGAAGTGCAAACTTATATAACCACTCTGGAAATCAATTTTCTCAAAAAACTGGGTAAATTTCTACCTCAAGACCCAGCTATACCACTCCTGGGCATATACCCAAAATTAACCCACCTCCATACCACAAGTATACTCGTTCAACTATGTTCTTAGCAGCTTTACTTGTAATAGCCCATAACTGGAAACAACCTATATGCCCCTCAACTGAAGAATGGGTAAAGAAATGTGGTTCATTTACACAATGGACTACAATCATCTATTAAAAACAAGGACATAATAAATTTTGCAGGCAAATTAACAGAACTGGAAAATATCATCCTCAGTGAGTTAACACAGACCCAAAAAGACATGCATGCTAGGTACTCACTTATAAGTGGATATTAGTCATAAGCAAAAGATAACCATGCTATAATTCACAGACCCAAAGAACCCAAATAAAAAAGAGGCCCAAGGGACACTGGTTGAATATTTCTCAGACAGGGAAATAAAAATAAGTATAAGAGGTGAATAGATTGAGGAAACTGGGCAAAAGAAGGGATGGGGAGAGGCGGGGGGAGCAGATTAGGTGTAAGTAAAACAGGGTAAAGGAAATGGAATTCAGTGGTGGGCAAAGGAGGCATCTCTAGGACTTCCCAGAGAACAGGACACATGTGGCCCCGAGGTAGCTATGGGGGTGACTAGCTGAAACTCCCAGCAGTGAGAGATATGAATCCTGAAGTGGACACTTCCTGTAGCCAGGCAAGACTCCCAGTAGAGGGATCAGGACAGAAACCTACCCACAAAACCTACTCAAAATGTGTCCGGCTTACAAGATGTGCAGGGACAAAGATAGAACAGAGATGGAGGGAATGACAAACTAATAACTGATCCAAATAGAGACCCATCCCATGGGTAAGAATTAGTGCCTGACACTATTAATGACAACCTGTTATGCTTGCAGACAAAAACCTAGCATAACTGTCCTCTGAGAGACCCCAACCAACCACTGACCAAAACAGGCACAGAGACCCACAGACAAACATTAATGGAGCTCAGGAAGTCTTGTGGAAGAGTTGGGGGAAACATTGAGGGGCCCGAAGATTATAGGGACTCCAAAGGAACACCAACAGAATCAACTGACCTGGACCCTTGGGGGCTTCCAGAGACTGAACCACCAACCAAAGAGTAAGCATAGACTGGATGAAGCACCCCCTACACATATGTAGCAGATGTTTTGCTTGGTCTTCATGCAGTTCCCCCAACAACTGGAGCCAGGCCTTCCCTGATTATTTTGCCTCCCTTGGGTCCTGTTCCCCTAATTGTGCCGTCTCGTCCAGCATCAGTGATAGAGGATGTGCCTAGTCCTGTAGTGATTGATGTTATGGGAGCAGAAGGATGCTCAGTGGTCTCCATCTTCTCAGAGAAGAATGGAGGGGGGAATGGTGGGGGAAAATTGCAAGGGGGAGATTAGGAGGAGAAGGAGGGCTGATATTGGGATGTAAAGTGAATAAATAAATTAATTTACTTAAAATTAATTTTAAAAATAAATCACAGCATTAAAGAAAAGAAATTTAAAAATATAGGAGATCTGAAAGTGACATATTTCAAGTTTGGAAAGACAGTAACTACTATATCCAGCAAATCTGTCACAGTTGAAAGAAAAAGGAAAACCTTCCTTGACAAAAGCAAGTTTAGGACCACTAAGCAAGTACCAAAGAAGATACTTCAAGGAATTCTTTGAACTGAAAAGAAAAATAATGTATTTATGAGGCCAAAGGAATAATATCCTCAATTAAGAGGAAGCCAAAGAGTAACAGGTAAACATCACATACTATATAGTCAACATTCAGTACTAAGTCTGAATATAAATTTTATCAATTCCCCAATTAAAAGATATTAGGTAGCATACTAGATTAAAAGGCAAGATCCATCTCTTTGCTGTCCCCAACAAATGCATCTCACCATAACAGGTAGATACTATCACTACCTTAAGGTAAAAGGGAGGACAATTCTATTTTAAAGAAATGTAGATAGGAAACAAGCAGAAGCTGATGTTCTAGTATCTGACAAAATAGACTTCTATTTTGTTGCTCTGGTTAAAATACCCTGCTTGACAAAAGCAATTTAGGGAAGAAAACGTTTATTTTAGCTCTCAGTTTGAGGTTACAGTCTGAAAGTAGCAGGAAAGGATGAGCAGCAGGAGCTTGAGAGAACCGGCCATGTCACAACCACAAGTCAAGAACAAAAGAGAGAATGAATGCATTCAAGCCTATGCTCAGTTTACCTTCTTCATTCTTATACAGTCTAGGAGAGCTGGACTGCCCACAGTGGGAGGCTCCTTTCACATAATTAACATAATTAAAATAATGTCCCACAGAAATGTCCACAGACCAGTTTGATCTATACAGTCCCTCACAGAGATTATAGATTGTTAAATTGATAATGAAAACTAACCATATAAACTTTGGCTCAATGTGAGTCAGAAGAGACAAAAAAGGACACTTCATATTTGACTTAAAGTAATAATGCATCCAAAAGACTACAGCTCTGCACATATACACACCAAACCTACATGCACTAGATTTCATAAAATAAATATTACTAGATACTAAGATGAGATTAACCCTAACAAATTAACAGTTGGTGGCTTCAGTGTCCACTTTCACTAACTAATAGGACATCAAGGCAGAAAATAAACAAATATCTGAATTAAATGACAACCCAGATTAATTGGACTTACAAGACACCAGCAGAATATTCATTTCACAATGCACAATACCCATCCTTCTCAGATGATCATATCTAACTTTAAGGTTTCCCAGAGAAACACACACAAACACAAATTACTAAACATTGATAGGCACTATGTCAGACCAAAACACAATCTCATCATGTCCAACTAGATGAGACAAATTTGTTTATTGTTCTTTCCTGCAGAACACTGGTAAGGGGTTGCTTACAGAAGTTTGGTGACCCCCCAAAGAATGCTATCACTATAAAGCACTCCCTCTCCCACTATATGAAGGACAGTTTCCTGGAAGCTGATGATAGTTTTCAATTAACTTTCCATTTCCTATAAAGTCCAGCACCACTTAAGATCACTAGTAGCTAAGGGAGGGAGCACAGAAACAATATCTTGAACATCAAAAGTAGACTACTCTTGTTCCTACCTTCTTCAATATACAAAAGAATGTTAATCACTCAGTTACCATTCCAAAGAGCTACCACTGTACTTTGGCATTCTAGTTGCTATGGCGATTGGAAAAAAAAGTGCAAGATGGAATCTTCTTACTGCCCAGAAGAACTGTCATACAGCATCAAATTTTCCTTGACATTATTCTAAAATCAATTGATCCTTTCCCCTAGCTCGGCTGTTGGGCCTCAGTGGGAGAGAATGCTCCTAGTCCTTCAGTGACTTGATGTATGTGGTAGCCCCCCCCTTCTCAGAGGAGAAGAAGAGGGGGACTAGGGGAAGGATATGTGTGATAAGGTACAGAGGGAGAGGGGAGCTGATATTGAAATATAAAGTGAAGAAATTAATTAATAAAAAGAAATAGAACACTCATTAGGAAAATGAGGGACTCAGAGGAAGACAGCATTTTTGATATATGCCCCATTTTCTATTATTCCATAATGTGTAGAACAGTGATCTTTCAAGCTGTACATTGCCTTGGGAGCCCTGTGGAGATCCCTAAACAACCCATGCTGATGCTAGGACAGACTCTATTTTTTTTATAAGCAGCTTTTGACTCCATTTTAAGGGCAGAGGATGATTATATTCCTAGGTGGCCCTCCAAAGAGCACCACACACAGACTGATAAGTAAATTATTTCTGGGAGTAGAAAGAGTGTCACCCTATAAATTTATTGGGATGAATTGATACTGTAACAGTACATAGGCATATTAAAATCATATCCTGAAAATCAGTCCCAGGAATTTAGTAGACATGCCAGACTGATAAAAGGATATAACTCTCTTATCTGTACCCCATAAAGTAGCACATACCTAGTATTGTGATGGCACAGCTAAACTGACTTGGCATCTAAGATCTAGCATCTCTACAAAGCAATTAATTCTCAATTGTCTCTGGGGATTCAACTCAACTCATTATCCACTGTTGTTGTTTTTAAAACATCACAATATATACTGCTATTTTTTATATTTGTTTCATTTTGCCTTAGACATATACATTCCCTCTGTTTATCTCTCTTACTCAATTATCGTTTGCCTGTCTTCTACCTGCTAGACAGTCTAGACATGAAACTGCCATTCCTACTCTAGACCTATTCCTGCCCCTTTGACTTTGCAGCTGGCTACCACTATGCTCTCAATCCTGACTCTCCTGCAGTCTGACACAAAGTAGTAGCCTGACCCCTGCAGCTGCACTGGGTTCATTATCATTCATATATTCATACACATATATGCACGTGTGTGTATAGTTTGCATTTCTATCAGCCCATTTCTAAAACCTCTTGAATTCTGCCTTAGCCTCTTTAACTTGTACATTCTATAGACTAGCAAGTGTGCACAAGCACATATAAGTGAAAACACATTCATAAGAGGGACAGAGAAAGAGAGATTTATTGTGTATTCTGTGATATCTGAAAGAAAAATCAGTAACAATCAAAATTAAAATAATATAGCCTACACTCACCAGGACCATATACCAAGATAGACAGGATAATGTGACAAATTGCCATGTTTGAAACTATAGCATCTTGAGAATTCATTGTAATCCAATAAATTCTGATGCTGTATAAAGACCCAAATATGTTTACCTATGTTTCTATTATAGCACACTTGTGACAGCAGGAGATACCGATATTCAGATACTCACTAGAACATACCTTTAAAACATGTTTCACGGCCTGAAGGCTGAAGATTTGATGCTCCAACGTTCAGTAGTATAGGGGCTTTTCAGGTGTTCAGCGGTCTCTATAAATTGGCTAAGTTTTAGAAGCTATGTTTAGTGCTTCCCATAACTTCAGTTAACTCAGTCATTCTGGATTTCTGACTGGGTTGAAGACCTATAGTCTCATAGCCAATCCTGACTATTTACTTTGAGAGAAAAGATCTGAGTGGATGGTTTTCAGCTGACATTCATTCTAAAGCCAAAAAAAAAAAAAAAAAAAGCCAGGATCAAAAGTAAGTGTTTTAGTTAGGAGAGATGACAGAGGTTATGGTTAGTCAACAAAATGATGGACTGGGTATTAGGACTATCTTGTACCTCACTGGTACAATTAGGAATAAGTATGCTCTAATTGTATTTTGAGAGAAAAGTTTTACTTTAACAGGAAGAGTGATATGTAGGAGGAGCTAAGTGGGAAGGAGAACTGAGAGGAAGAGATGGAGTAAGGAGAGAAGATAAAGGAGAGGAGAAGCTAGGTGATGAGAGAGAGAAAGAGAGAGGGGGCATAGAGGCAGATGTTCACATGTCTCCACCAGTCAAAGATAGTTTTTATATCTAGGTTGGGTATGGGGTTACGGTTCTGATTGAGCATTACCAAACTTATATATCCTTTGATTAACATTTAAAAAATTGTATAAAAGCAAAAGGGAAAGTGGGGCATGGGACAGGGGTTTTCTAGGGAGGGGAAATGGAGAAAGGGGATGGCATCTGAAATGTAAATAAAATATAAAATAAAATTTAAAAAAAGGGGGGAAAACATGTTTCACTAAACTAGAAAGCCTAAAATAGGTGAGTCTCTAGATGCCTGCCTATGGCCTATAAAAATCAATTGAAGATGAAATAAATAAAAAACATATTTATAACAAGCACTAAAAATTAAGTAATAATAGTAAGAGGAAATCTTCCTCAATTAAATAAAAAGTCTAGGTCTGGATAGATTCAATGCTGAACTCTACCAGACATTCAAGTTAAAACTAACACTAACACTTCTCAAACTATTCCTTAGAACTGGAAAGGAAAGGACATTTCAAATTCTTTCTACAAAACGATCATTATCTTGATATCAAAACCAAATAAAACTCAACAGAAATTACAGGACAGTCTCCATGATACACCTGCAAAATATTTGAAAACAGAATTTAAAAAGATCAAACAAATCACTCAAAAGAATTAAGTTGGCTTTATTATAGCAATACAGTCCTTATTCAAGTTATGAAAATAAGAAATACATCATATAAATGGACTCAAGAGCAGAAATCACATAATCATTTTCATAGCTACAGAAAAGACTTTTCAACATCCCTTCATAATAAAAATTTCTGAAGAAAATCAGATTTAAATGAACACATTTCAACATGATAAAGGCAATCTATGACAAACCTATAGCCAGCGATATATTAAATGGGGCAAAGACTCAAAATACTGCAACTGAAATTAGGGAGACAAAAGTCTTTCTACATTTGTGGTAAATATAGTTCTGGAAGACTTTTCCAGAGGGATAAGACAAGAAAAACAAATATAAGAGACATATGTAGAAAAGAAAGAAGTCAAAACATCCCTATTTGCAGATTGCATAAATCTAAGATAAGAACATGTAAAAAAAAACTCCATCAGAAACTCTTAAAATTTGTAAATAATTTCAGCAAAATCATAGGATATAAAATTAGCATACCCAAATTAGTAACCTTTCTATATGCCAGTAAAAATTCAGCTAAGGAATAAATCCTGGATATAATCCCATTTGAAATTGCCTCCAAAATTACCTTGGAATACATCTAACCAAAGAAGTGAACAAGCTCTATAATGAAAACTTGAAAACACAAAAGAGAGAAATTGAAGACAGCAATAGAAGATAGAAAGACATACAAAGATCATGGATTAGAAGAATCAATATTGTGAGAATGGATTTTACCAGGAGCAATTTGAAGATTAAATGAAATCCCCATAAAAATTTCAAGGCCATTCTTCAAAGAAACAGGGGGCAAATCTTAAAACTCACTTAGAAACAGAAATAGTTTATACAATTCTGATTGAAAGTAAAGTATATAATCATTATTTCTGTAATATTTACACTGTTTCATGTTAGAATCAATTTAGATATGATTCAAAGTGTGTGAGGAAGGATTTTTGAGTCAGAAAATTGTCATTTTATGTTAAGCCCTCAAGCACTCATAGATCTTGCTATATACCGTGGGTCTAATATATATAGAAAATTACTTCATATGAATTACAAAAATGACCACATTTTCTAAAGGTATGGAGAACTGGAGAAATCTAGTCCAGTTATATTTTAAAATGCATACTCTGGCCACAGATAGCTAATCAGGTAAAGGCGTCTACCTGCAAGTCCTACAACCTGAGTTTGGTCCCTGGGACACACATGTTGGAAGGAGAGAACCAACTCTCTCAAATTGTTTTCTGACCTCCATGTTCCTGGTGCTTTAATGCTTGCATGTGTGCACATGCACACACAGACACACAGACATACAGACACACAGATAAGCATTTTAAAATTATTTGTTGTTTGAGAATGTCAAACATACATATTCTATATTTTGATAAAATATCCCTACAGACACTTTCTCTTCTACCCTTTCCATATACCTCAAATCCATGTAGTCTTTTAAAAACACACTGAATTTACTTAGTGTACCTGTACATGCATTGATGTGAAGCCATCCATTGGAGAATATGAAGCCTCACAAGGGTATCATCTCTGAAGAAAACTGTCTCTCTCTTCCCTAGCAGCCATCAGTTGTCAATAACTATTCATGTATATTATGATGACTAGCCTTAGTTATGAGCTAGAAATACATATTTTAATTATTTCTTGGAATTTTCTCATATGTAACCAAATTACAACTTGTATCACAGATAGCAGACACCCAGTAGAATAATATAGTATCAGTCCAAGATCAAGTGGCATCTATAGTCTTTATGAGGATTTATGACTACTAGGCTCAATCTAAAGATATTATGAAATGGAGAGCATTTAAAATCTGGCCTTTCACAAGTGTCTGCCACAGCATGTGCGAAACATGTGACATGTATGATCTTGATAGAAGAAACAAACTAGTTTGATGCCACAGATTGTTATGAGGCTCTCATGCCAGAAGAAGACCTAATGTGTCTTGGATTAACAAAAGGAAATCTGAGAGACAAAAACCTCGGTCTGCCAGTTAAAGGGTAAAACTGAATGGTCTACCTAATAAAGATCAAATTCAAGCTGAAGAAAATCTGGTTCAATACTACGTAGGACCAAATACATTAAAAGCTGTTAGGGAGTTATTGAGAATCATAAACTGCATTGGATAGAAGAAGCATGATCAGTGAAGAAGTTGACTATTGCCCCAGAACCATAGGGAATGTTAGTCCCACTTGCATACACTGAGTCGATGATGACCCTAAATCATGCTTTGGCAGTGGCTGTATTGATTCAGGAGCAAGCCCCTTTCTTCAGAGCTGTTAGAGTAGATGTTAATGTTTATAGATGCATTAAGAGAAATGTTTTTCAAATTCTCTTTTACAATGAATCAAGATATGGACTGATATGAACTATATCCTTCTACGGACATCTGTATTGTGTTGCAAGAATAAATATGGATTTAATTCCAGTTAGAAAATGGAGGCCAAGGTTCAAAACTAAGTGTTTTAGTTAGGAGAGATGACAGAGGTTCTGGTTAGTCAACAAAATGATGGACTGGGTATTAGGACTATCTTGTACCTCACTGGTACAATTAGGAATAAGTATGTTCTAATTGTATTTTGAGAGAAAAGTTTTATTTTAATAGGAATGGTGATATGTAGGAGGAGCTAAGGGGGAAGGAGTACCAAGAGGAAGATATAGAGTAAGGAGAGGAGAAGATGAAGGAGAGGAGAAGCTAGGTGATGAGAGAGAGAAAGAGAGAGAAAGAGAGGGGGCATGGAGGCAGATGTTCACGTGTCTCCACCAGTCAAAGATAGTTTATATATCTAGGTTGGGTACTGGGTTACACTTCTGATTGAGCATTACCAAACTTATAAAGCCTTTGATTAGCATTTAAAAAATGTATGAAAGCAAAAAGGAAAAGGGGGCATGGGACAGGGGTTTTCTATGGAGGGGAAATGGGGAAAGGGGATGGCATCTGAAATGTAAATAAAATATAAATAAAAAAGAAAATGGAAGCCATTTCCTGAGACAAAGGTTATATTGTTAGACATTATAAATATAGACAACTCCAACATGACCCTCATGATTGCCGTAGATCATTCTATGTTTTAGAATGTTTTACACATTAAATATGCATGTAATAGTTAACAGCTAGACAACTCTTATTGGTGGATTAGTTGTATTCACTGCACAAAGTGATGGAAATGAAAATTATTTACTATGGTAACATTGTCTCCATTAGGTCTGAGCCATTTGCATAAGAAATAAGGTTAGAACATATCACCAAGTGTCTGGGGCTTCTTTTAATAGATTTTTTAAAATTATGTGTCTTTAGCTTTATGGGATAATTTTGCTATAATCCCAACAAGACCTAGAAGGTGAGCTAGATGCTCTCTCAAAGCACATTCTAACCTTTGAAGCATTTCATTTGATATGCTTGGCACAACTATCACATACTCATTTGCATGGATCTACATAAATTATAAATATATTTCAACTCAGCTGCAAGCACTGACCATACTGCTTAGTTGCAGTGAGTGATCTAGATTAACCTTGCAGAAATCATACTGTGTGCAGCCCCAGTTTTATACCAATTGTAATATACTTGGATCTCTGAGCAGTGTGCTTCCCCAATCTTTAACATTGTCCAGAGATTTGTAAAATAAAAATTATCCTGAAACAAAGGCTATTAGTAACAAAAGCCAAACACTACTTTTTAAACTAAAAGAAATATGTTTACATGGCGTTTGTGTTGGGTTAGCTAGTGTTAAAAATCAGGGGCTGAGGGCAGGAGCAAATGTGTTTTAACAGAGAAGAAAACAATATATTAAATCCATCTAAAATCACTAGAGAGTTGCTAAGGGGCCCAAAGATTAATTAAGTGTATTTTGTTTAGAGGGAAATATTGAACAAAATTAGACCATGCCTAATATGCATAATCTATAATGAATGTGGTTAACTTTAGATTTAACCAAATGAATAAATCGAAATTTCAGAAGTTCTTTACATTCATAATTTATAATATCCTTTCATCACTATTCAATACTACTGGATATAACAACTTCTCACTTTACTTGCTTGTCCTATACAAGTTAGTAGTGACAGTCAAAAGGTATTACCTTATAAGTCTCACAAGTTACAAGTTATAATTATGGGTAAAATTAAGGGTGGGCAACAAGTTTTCTTTGGTAAACTTTATGGCAAAAGTTCAAATGGGCTTCTTGATTTTGAAATGGATCAATACTTACTTTGGATTAACTTTTTTAAATTGTTCAGTGTTTTTACTGTTTCTTAAAAATTTATACTTGCTCCTCAGATTATAGTATGAGGAAGAAGTGAAGGAATTAAAGATCATCAAACACTCAGAATTGTTTTGTAAGATTAAAGCATAATTGCATTCACTACCTAATTTTATTTCACTACTGTTCATACTACCATATATGATTTTATTCATGATTTGTAATACAACTATTAAGATTGATTTCTGGCTGTACCGTTTAACTGGTGATACAATTTGTGATGGGTAATCTTTGGTTTCAGTTTGACACACAGCTGGGAAGAGGTGTTTGTTTATCTGTTAAACATTTTGCTTTGAATTGGATTATTTTTGGCAGAAGAATATGTTGTCATCTGAAATTATAAAACTCTGTATTTGTTATTGCTTTTGATGTTTTTAATTTTTATTTGAACATGTTTTGCTCTGTTTCAGTTTCGTATGTAAATTTCTTTCATTTTATTGTTTAGTTTTTTAAATTTTGTATGTAGTGTATGTATGAATGCATGTGTGTGTGTGAATGAGCATGTGCAAGCTGGAGGTTGATGGCCAGTGTCTTCTTCTATCATAATTCACCTTGTTTTTGAGACTGGGTCAGTCTGTTTTTAAACCTGAAGTTCACCAGTTTGACTAGGGTGCAACCCTAGGAGCCACATGTACTCTTCATTTCCTCACTTCAAAGCCTTCCATATGCTTCTTCCTCTTCTTAAAATTCATGGCCTCACCTTTCATTTTTATTGCATGGAGATATGTATACACATATATATTCCTAGATACAACAATATCTTGTTCAGTGCATTCAACATTACTTGTATGTATGTTTTCAGGGCTGACCATTTGGTATTAGATAACCAATTAGTGTGCTTTTTTCTGTGGAAGACTGTTTCTCCTGATCTCAGCATTCCTTAATTACCTATAATTCTTTGTGGGATTAAGGTCATAGGCTTTTCTCATTTACTTTGACATGTCTATATACCTTGTTCAGTTCATGTTTGGACAGTCATGTTGGTGATACATAATAACTGGTGTAAACTGAAATAAACCTATTGAATTGCAGAATATTCTAACTTATACTCATATACAACTTTAGTACCTATTCTCACCCCTCTTACTCTTTTCTAACTAGCCAACAACAGCTATCACACTTTATTTCTATGAAATCAACATTTTTTGACTTTCAGATGTGAGTGAGAATATGTGGGATGTTTCTTTGTGCCTGGCTTATTACATATTATCACTGTGTACTAAAATGTGGCTCTTACTATTGTCAGCCATTGTTCTCAGACCTTTACCTATGACAACCTGTTAAAAATCCATCACCATCTTAATTTCATAGAAAAGAATCGATGCCCAGAGATAGTAAACAAGTTTCTTAGCATCACACAGAGAAAAAAAAATTAGCTTTGTCTGACTTTATTTAATTACTCTCCATTCATACTGCCTATAATGTATTCTGATTTGCAATAAAAATTGTAGAGATTTATTTCTGGCTGTACCACTTAACTGGTGTTATAATTTGTGATTGCTAATTTTTGGTTTCAGTTTGACACATCTCAGAAGAAGTAATTTCATGTGAAGAAATGGTTCCATCAGATTGACTTATAGAAATGTCCATGGAGTGTTTTCTTGTCAATTGATGTAGGATGGCCCAGATCACTATAGACAGTACAATTCTATGAAGGTTGGCCTGAGTTTTATACAAAACCCAGCTGGTCAAATGAACAAACATAAAAAGCAAGCCAGTAAGCAGTGGTTCACTGTGGTCTCTGCTTTACATTCATGCCTGAGTTCCAGCCCTAACTTCACTCAGTAGTGAACTACAACCTATAAGATCAAATAAACCTTGTCTTCCTGCTTTTTTCAATGTTTAATTGCTGTGAAGAGACACCATGACCAAGGCAGCTTTTACAAAATAAAGCGTTACAGGCTTGCTTATAGTTTTTCAAGACAGAGAACATGGTGGCATGTAGGTAGGCATGCCTTTTAGCTTTAGCCCAGGTGTTTGCAACCTCAAAGCCCACTCTCCAGTAACATACTTCCTCGCATGAGACTATATCCCCAATCCTTCTAATCCTTTCAAATAGTGCCACTCCCTGGTGAGTAAGCATTTAAATATATGAGCCTATAAAGGACATGTTTATTTAATCTGTCATAACTCCCCAAGTTGTTTTTGATCATGATGTTTATCCTAGCAACAGAAAGCAAGCCAGAATATAACTTCTGACATGCTACTTGATATTCTTAAACCCCAATTTCCCCAACTTTAAAATGGAAATAATAAAAGTGCCTCATTTGATTGTTGTTGTGAGGGTTATATAAAATGTATAAGTAATTTATCACAATACTTTATTTATTCAAATATCCTTGATACTCATGATGTATTGGATCCAAAGACACCTTCTCCATGGATACTGAATTCTGCTGGTGCTCAAAGTCCTTATGTAAACATGGGTATTTGTGAAAACCTATACATATATTCTGATATATTTTAAATGGTTTCTTGATTGCTTGTAGTATTCTGGGGAAAAGACTGAAGATGTATGAACAGTGGAAGGACATAGCAGTATATACATATGCATCAATTCAGGTGCATGTGTTTTATAGAAGAAACAGACTAATAAAGCTATCTTATTGTGTAATCAGCTGATGTGTAGTGGGGGGGAGATGAGAGAATATTGTAGAGTCTCTCTTTTCAACTTTTTTTCTTGTCTAACTCACTGTGTAGTCTATTTTGGCCTCAAACTCATGGAAATATTTCTCCATCAATTTTCTGACTGCTGAGGTGGTAAGCATGAACCACCATATTCTTATAAGATTATGGAAAGGATAAAATTTAATGATATGTGTAATGTATATAATGACTACTTTCTTAGATAATGTACTACAGTACATCATGACCAAGGCAACTTATAGAACAAAGAGTTCATTTGGGGCTTACAGTTTCAGAGGGTTATAGTCCATGACCATCATGGCAGGAAGTATTGGAATAGGAAAGCAAGCATGACTTTACAGCAACAGCATACATTTTGAGACACAAGCACAAGGCAGAGAGAGATAACTGGGAGTGGTATAAAAGTTTGGAACTACAAAGCCTGACCTTAGTGACACAACTCTTCCAACAAGGTTATAACTCCTAACATTTCCCAAAAAGTTCTATCATCTGGGGACCATGTATTCAAACATAAGCCTAGGAGGACCTTTCTTACTCAAACCACTATAATCATTTTTTTTTATTTTTATACTCTCAAAGTATATAAACCTTCTCTAGGCACACTTTTGTTAAATAATATAACATAGTAATGAGACCAAGGTAGTCCTGATTTGGAGCCATAGTTTTAACCAATTGTTAGTTTTATAACTTTAAAATTGTTGCTTACATCTCACTTAACAATGCCTAACCTGGAGAACAAGACTACATGACATCAAGGAAAAGCATAACTATATGGATTACATAAAATAAAGTGTACCAAATTCCTACCACAATGCTATTATCATTCAGAGAGATGGTTTCATCCTGCATAGTCAATGATTCATATTTATTCAAAACTTTCATCTAGATATGGAGACAATAGGAATCAAGTTATTTGGTGTACAACCCTCTCCTACTGAGCAGAAGCATCCGTTTTAAAGGCAATCTTGTAATGTAGGAAGAAATACTTCATGTTTGCAATTAATTGGAATGGATGAGTATCTCTGTTTTTCTTGATAGCATTAATATTGTTTTCTTCCATTTTTAGTCCATATTCATTAGTGAAAATAGAGAACATACAAACAATGAATAAAAAGAAAGCCATTATTAACCAAGAGCCCTTTTTGTATACTTTGCTGTACACTTAAATATGAATAGACATTTGATTTTACAGAATAAAATATATTTTTGTATGTTTCTTTTTCACTTATATCTTGAACGTATTTCCATTATAAAATTCTAAACATCTTTAAAAGTTACTATTATAAAGTTTGTTTCTGAATGGACTTTTCTCCTACAATGTTTTAGTGTGAAAGTCTGTCCCTAATGCCTACTGGAAACTTGTGTCAGCTATAATATCTGCAATCAGCCAATTATGCTACTTAACTAGAGGTCCACTAGAGAGTTGATTTTGGTCAAATGAAAAATCTAAGTATTGGGGAAGTATGAGCTCCCCATGTGCAAGTGGTCTTTCTGCTGCCTTCAGCAGTCCTGGAATAATTTTCAAAAGTAAGCATAAAGAAATAGAATTTGCTTCACCCCTTCAGGGGAAAGACTCAGTTAAGAAACATCTCTCATCAGTGGTTATGTTGGAGGTGCTTATCATAATTTTCTACTGTGTAATAAAACTTGAGTTTGGAATAGCTAGGAGGATTTCCACCTCTGTTGCAATGGGGGTGGGGAGAAGACAGAGCCTTAGAAATTGTAAAGGCGTTGAGTGACATCCATGTGACTGTCCAAAAAGAGTTTAGGCTCATGTAGGAGTTCATTACCTGCACTGGCATGTACTTAGGGTCTGGGCATGCTGCCTATGATTCTCCAAGCTAGCAAAACCATGCCTTAAATCCTAGACTGCCATTCTTTATGGGAGGCAATCCAAATGCCTTCTTGGTAGAAAGAATTCTATAGATAGCTAGAAAAATTCTAAAATCTGTTATAAATATTCAGTCTGTAAAATTGTGATGCTTTCCTGGTCTGCTAAGCTTAAAAGAGTCTGATGCTAGTGACTAATTTAAATTAATATTTGAATGTACTTTAAGTTCTGACAAATTAAGAAAAGGCACATTCCTGTTGGTTCTCCTATGGTATGGAATTGTGCTATTGAAAATAAAGACAGTCTGGAGACATTTCCAGGGGCAAATACTTATTTCGGTCTTTAGGAAACTCCTAAATTGTCAAGCCAGGAGGAAGGGCATTATTATTCATCTGCTTTGTTCCCTAAGCTCTGCAGAAGGTTTTCTATTCAGGTTACACTCTGCTCTTTCCAGGCCTTTTTCTGCACCTTATTGTTTTATGTATAATATTCTGTTTTCTTTCTACACTGCACCTTATTGTTTTATGTATAATATTCTGTTTTCTTTCTACACTATAGAGGATTTATTTGAGTCTCAACAAAGGATAAGCTGAAGATTAAGAAAACCATGCTAAAACATGCATTTTATTTTGAAATGTATCCATTTTTTACCAGTACATGACCAGTAAATATAAACATTAGTTTCTGAACAAGTATTGGACATACTTGGCAATATGTATATGGTACCCAGCAGTCAACTGATACTACACTACACTTTGAGACTTACATAGGTCTGTCACACGTTCTCTAGCACTTGTTATGGAGAAATCTAATGTTCTCTTTGTAATTTGTGAATCTTCAGGATAATATGATCTCATCAACACAGCTGGCTATGAGCTCTGTATTTGCTCTGTATTTGTGTTTTTCACATATTCAGCCAAATCACTCTCTTTCTTTTCCTCTATTTCATTCCAAAGTCCTTGTATAAGAAATTCAAACACGTTGCTTGCAATTTGGAAACAGAGAGATTGTAAATCGATATAAAGGAAGCACTTTAGAAGTAAATGGTTAACACACATTTTTCTAACAAGTTTTTGACTCATGTGATGAGGAATTTCTCACTGATAACCTTTTCCCATAGGATCCAGCGTGGTCCTGGAATTCTCAGGTTCAAGCCCCTCATCCTCACAGCTTTCTTTTTCTATATCAACTTCTAAGTTTGCCAGATCCCTCCAGCCAACACCACTCCCCACAAGCATCATCTTCACTCATTTTATTACAGAAAGCAATTCTGTTATATAGTCCACACACTTGAAAGCTTAAACGACAGAAATTTATTTCTGACAATTGTGGAGGCTGAGTGGTCAAAGTCGAGGTGTTAGCAGAGTGAGTTTTCCTGAGTACTTTCTCCTATCTCCCTGTCCTCCAAATAGCATCCCCACCGTATTATACAGTAAGGTTTACTTGATAAAGCCCACACCTGCTACCATTTTGTTTTCTTAGAAGGACAATATCATATTTAATTAAGGCCATACCCTTATAAGCTAATGTAACAAAAATTTCAAATCAGACTTACACAGGGTTTAAAATGAAAACAGAGAGGAGAAGGAGGCAGGGATAATGAATTTTCTTTATTTTGTTTTGTTTTCATTATTTATTCACTTTACATACAGATAGAGCCTCCATTTCCTCCCAGCCCCCCCCCCACACACACACACACACAGCCCCTTACCCCATTTCCCCTCCCTTTCTCCTCTTAGTAGGGAGAGGCCCGGGCACACCATGTCACTGCAGGACTACACATATCCTTTTTCAAGTGAGGCTAGACAAGACCCTCCAGTTAGAGGAATGGGATCGACAAGCAGGGCAACAGATTCAGAGACAACTCCTGCTCCAGTTGTTGTGGGAGCAGCATTGAGACCAAGCTGTACATCTGTTAAATATGTGTGTGGGGCCTAGGTCCAGTCCATGCTCTTTCTTTAGTTGGTGATTCATTCTCTGGGAGACCCCATGGTTTCAAGTTAGTTGACTATGTTGGTCATTTTGTGAAGTCTCTATCTCCCTTAGTTCCCTCAATTCTTCCCCTAACTCTTCCACAAGACTATCCAGAGTTCTCTCTGTTTGGGTGTGGGTCGCTGCATCTGTTTCAGTCAGCTGCTGGATTGAGCCTCTCAGAGGGCAGTTATATTAGGCTCCTATATGCAAGTATAACAGTGTCATTAATAGTGTCATGGATTGATTTTTGCCCATGGGATGGGAATCAGTTTTGGGCAGCCATTGGTCAGCCATTCCCTCAGTTTCTGCTCCATCTTTGCCAGTGCACATCTTGTAGGCAGAACACATTTTGGGTTGAAAGTTTTGTGGGTAGGTTGCTGTCCTTATTTTATTTTAATCATAGAAAAAGTTAAAATTTAGAATAAAAATATCAAGATTCAAAAGACTGTCAAGTCAGAGGACTAATATTTCTTTCATGGGATTAAGCAAAATATTCTAAAATTTCTTATTTATGAATGCTTTCCAATATTTATGAAATATCTATTCTATGTTAGATAATAAGGTTGGTGGTGAAGAATAAAAACGGACTTTTTTTCCTTGTAAAATGATTTGTTTTCATACAATACATTCTGATTAGAGTTTCATTTCCTCCTACTCCTCCCAGTTTCTTCCCATTTCCCCTCTCATCCAGATCAACAACTTGTCTGTCTCTCATTAGAAAATGAATAGGAATCTAAGGAATAATAATAAGATAAAAACAAACAAACTAGAATATGACAAGACAACCCAAACAAGAAAAAGAGCCAAGGAAAAACCACAAGAAACACATATATATGCAGAGACACACACATCTGCATACATAAGAATCCCATAAAACCCCCAAAACCAGAAGCCATACATACATAGGACAGCTAAGGAAAAAAAAAAAAAAAAAGAGCCCTGCTTTAACATTATGAGACAAAAAAACTTCCGAAGATGCTGTTGAGACCATTTTGTCCTGCCCATCTATCTACTACTGTGCATGTGGCCTACACTTAAGAGTGATTTGTTTCCCCCATGAGACTCCCTTGGAGAAAACTAAGTTTTCATTTGTAAGTGGTTATCAGCTGGAGATAGATTCTTGATTCATGTTTGACCTGTGCATGTTGCCTCGGTCTCTGAGTTCATTTGTGTGCCATCCTTGTTTTGTTCAGAAGGCCTTGATTCCTTGGTGTTCCTCATCCATTTTGATGCTTACACTCTGCCTTTTTTTTAACACAGAGTTCCCTGAGCCATAATGGAAGAGATCTGAGGGATGCATCCCATTTAAGGCTGAGTGTTCCAGTGTCTCTCAGTCATTGCATATTGTCTAGCTGTTGGTCTTTATTTGTTCTCATCTACTGCAGGAGGAAGCTTCTTTCATGATTGCTAAGCAAGGCACTAGTCTATGAGTATAGCAGGATGTCATTAGGAATCTTTTAATTGTTATGTTCCTTTAGCAGAGAAATAGCATTTGGTTTTTCCCTTGATCTCTGGTCTATCTTGTCTCAGGTTCTTTACCACCCAAGCAACACTTAGTATGGGTTCTATCTCCTGGAGTAGGCCTTAAATCAAATGAGATATTGGTTGGTTACTCCCACAAACTTTGTGCCTCTATTGTGCCAGGATATCTGATGAGCAGGTTACTCTAATAAACTTAAAGATTTGTAACTGGGCTAATATTTACCTTTCCCCTTTGGTAGTATGTAGAGTGCCTTCCATTGCCATTAATAGTCTGTTAGGCTAAAGGTGATAGATAGTCAGCAACATGACTTCTCTGTGTTCAGTGAGTTGTATGGGTGTTGTCTTCAATCATAGGGCTTTACCATCACTTTGTGGAGCACTACCAACAGTCTTGACAATTTTCTGGATTATTTTGGAGTTTCCATGAAACCACTTTGGTCAAGAACTCCATTACATATAACCCATTTTAAGTATTAGAAGCTTCATTTGGAAATGAGAGATTTCAGGTTGGGGGTCTGTCTCCCCTGCTAATAGGCAAATTTCATTTATATTTTCTTTATATTTGTATATGTTATAGGAAGCTTCTACTATATTATGTTCCACATGACCCTTCAAATGGCCCTTAGTTTTAGCTGTTCTTCCCTGTTTGATCCTCCCTTCCTAGTCTCCACCCCATTCCATCTATAACTATTCTATTCCACTATCTCTCCATTGGGTAAAAGATCCACCCTTTTCTTATTAAATTCATTCATTCATTCATTGATGGATATCACAGTTGTTTTCAATTTCTATTATAGAAAACATAGGTGAATGAGTGTGTCTGTGGTATGGTGCACCCAAGAGTGGTATAGCTGTGTCCAGTTTGACTAGCACCATTTGTTGAAGGTCTTTCCTCCAGTGTACATTTCTGGCTTCTTTGTTAAAAATAAGATGTTCATAGGAGTGCAGATTAACTTCTGAGTCTTCACTTCTGTTCAATTGATCAATGTGTCTGTTACTGTGACAGTACCATGCTGTTTTTAATACTATAGCTCTGTAGTACAATTTAAGATGGGGAATACTTCCAGCAGTTCTTGTGTCATTCAGGAGTGGTTCTTTTCTATTCTCTCTCTCTCTCTCTCTCTCTCTCTCTCTCTCTCTCTCTCTCTCTCTCTCTATCTCTATCTCTCTCTCTCTCTCTGTGTGTGTGTGTGTGTGTTTCCATAAAAAGCTGAAAATTATCTTTTGAATTTTGTGAATAATTATGTTGATATTTTGATTCAAGTTGCATGGAATCTTCAGATTGTTTTTGGTAGAGTTTCCATTTTTAGTATATTAATTCTACCAAACCAATATGATGGAAGATCTTTTCATTTTCTGATGTCTTAATCAATATATTTCTTCCATGTCTTCAAGTTTTTATTATACAATTATTTCACTTACTTGGTTAGAGTGATGCCAAAGTATTTTTATATTATATGAAGCTATTGTAAAATATGTCGTTTCCTTGATTTCTTTCTCACAGCTCAGGGGTTTAAAACAGATAAAAGAATTTTTTCAGAACAGTATAATGGAAACTTAGCAAAATAGAATCATAGAAAGAGAAAAGGCAATCAACTTGGGGTATTATTGAAAACTTAAGTTCAATTTTAAAAGGGAAAACTAAGATCTAAAAGAATGGAAAAAATGATATTTTGATGGAAAGAAGCTAAGGGCTTTGAAAATGTATAATATTTCAAGATCCCAAACCAGTGCATTCCCACTAGACAGAATGAAGAGCGACTATTGCTGAGTGATACACAGATCTCTAAAGTTAAAACATCCTCAAACAAAATAGGCCCCTAGGAAATATTTTTAAATGAACAAGTTAATGAACAGTCTGTGTCAAAACATCAAGGCATGTTGAACTAGAGTTTGAACTGATATTGATGATGAGAGGCTTTTGAGTTATTGCAAACTTAGTGACATGATGACATTTATGTTTTAAAAAGTTACTCTATTAGCAGTGGGGCAGATACAGAAGGAACAGGCTGAAAATAGGTAAGAAAAACTGGAGTGAACTCAAACATTAAGGAGGGAAGAATGAACTGTAGTGTTTTATTTAATATTTGGTGTCTGTTTACTATGAAGATTCAGTGAGAATGATTAATATGGATTAGGAAATTTTGAGAGAAATAAATCAAAATTTCATGATAGGAGAATGAGCTGTCAAGATAAAAATATAATTCCTTGAGGCCTTTGAAACCCAGCTAAAGTTAAAGGATACAGATATATGATAATATCGATAAACATGGATGGCTTTCTCCAGTGAGGTATTACAGATCAGATCAAAGAACAGAGTTTAAACAGCTGAATTCTTCCAGTGTTTTAGTTCTGGAGTGCATGTCAAATATAAGGGAATTGCTCCCATTTCTCTGCTTCCTTTTATAGTAAAACTCTTTGAATAAATCATCTATCCTTACTGTTTCCCTTTATTTTATTCAAATATTTCTGAAAACCTTCTTTAATGAAGGTTTTGCCTTTATCTATCCACAAAATAGCTCTTATCAAAAACTACCATATTGCTAGGCCTAATTATAAATTTTCAGTTCTCAAATCTCCTGACAAATTGGCAGCCTTTAATGCATGAGTTAAATCCCTCCTTGGGAAAAAGAAGCCTTCCTTCCTGTGATTTCTCCGTAGTCCCTACCACTGTGTTTTTCTTTGCTTTTCTAGCATCTGTTTATAACATGATTCTTTGAATTTTGCAAAATACTAAGAAATGGTCCCTGGACACTTCTTTTCTGTCTATATTTGTTGTATTACAAATTTCAACTAGTTTAGGGGCCTTAAAAATAACGTCCGCTTGTGAGCCTCAAATTAATACCTCATGCATACTCTTCTCTGAATTTTAAATTTTAAATGTTGTTTAAATATTAATATCTTCACTTTGATATCTATAATTTATATCTTTAAAATAAAATGTCTTAAGTAACTCTAAAACCTCTGTTTATTTTATAAAGCCTTAAGTTCCTGCTTCTTCCACGATATTTTTTAAGATTTATTTATTTATTATGTATACAGTGTTCTGCCTGCAGGTATGCATGCCTGCAAGTCAGAAAAGGGCATCAGATCTCATTACCTCATGGCGATTGTGATCCACCATGTGGCTGGAAATTGAACTCAGGACCTTTGGAAGAGCAGTCAGTGCTCTTAAACCCTGAGATATCACTCCAGCTTCCATTATTTTTTTATTTAAAATTTTCATACAATGTAACTTGATCGTGGCAATTATGTTCTCTTTTTAAACGCATTTATGTGTGTGTATCGAGACAAGGTGGGATTGCATATATGTGGAGGTGTTGAGGTGTGGTCTGTTGCTATGTATTGTAATTCTAAATTCTGTACCAGAATTCTCACATATACAAGCTTGTGTTATGCAAACATTGTTTATTGATTTAAAACTATTGGTTAAATAAAATTGGTTAAAGCAAATTACTGGAGGGATTAGAGGTAGGTGGGTTTTAAGTTACCTGGTTGTGTGTGGATAAGAAAGAGGAGTGAGACGAGAGCATGAGGAGAAGGAGGAAGAATGAGAGTAGAGGAAGAAGCTGCCATGAGGGAAGATGGACCATGAGTATGTATCCAGGAGAAACAGCGAGTATCCCGGGTACACCACTGGGGAGGTAGCCAGGCCAGCAGTTAGAAAAGTAGATTAAAGGTTAGCCTTCAGTAATTGTCAAAGCCAAATAAAATAGCCATAGTCTGAGTCTCATTTATTTGTAAGCTATCGGGGATAAGATTAAATTGTTCTACTACAGGAGGCAAGGGGATAATTTACAGGACTTGATTCTCTTCCCATCATATGAGTTCTGGAATAAGGCTCTGGTCCTCAGACCTCATAGCAGGTGCTTTACCCTCTGAGCCTTCTCACCAGCCTGGTGATTCTGTTACTTTTATTGCAGACTAAAAATTTCAGTATTATTCTTACCTACTTTTTTCTTACTCTTCAAATCACATTCTGTCTTCTCTCTTGTCTCTCTCTACCTCTGTGTATCTCTCTGTATCTCTCTGTCTCTCTCTGTATCTTTATCTCTCTCTGTATCTCTCTCTGTAACTCTCTCTGTCTCTCTCTCTGGCACTCTTTTCCTCTCTCTCTCTCTCTCTCTCTCTCTCTCTCTCTGTCTCTCTCTCTCTCTTTCTTTCTTCTCTCTCTATCCATTTCTTCCCCTCTTTATTTTCCTCCATTCCCATCCTCAACTCTGTTATTCCTATCCACTATTCCTCCATCACTCCCTTGTGTCTTTCTTCTTCTCCCTCTCCTTACTTTCTATGTACAATGAAGTTCATAGTTACCTGCTGCATTAGGGCATCATATCTTTGAAACCATCTCTTAACCATATTCTCCTTTACTTACCCCCATCCTTTCCACTGTCTGAACAACCTATCTAAACTCTCATTTCAACACCTTTGACCTATCTGTTCCTTTTGCTGAAACACCATCCTCACAGAATACTAAATAATTCTTCCCAAATGGTGTTTCCATGCAGAGGTTTTGTCTTCCATGTGCCTCAGTGACTTCAAAATTTCTCAATCAGAAAATTGGAGAAAATGAGATTTAAAAAATAAAACCTTCTATCACAAATAGTCAACCTAAGCACATTGCTACAAAAGTAGGAAATACTGACTTATGAGGTTGAAGGTTAATGACAACATTTCCTGGAACAGGATAAGTCTATATAGGAGAAAAAACAGTGGCATAATTGAGTCATTCCTTCTAGCAATTCTTGTCATTTTAAGATTTTATGTTGGGGAATTTTTATCTGCTGCTCATGTATACATGTATTCATGATATAATTCATGAATAGAAAACTATTCTATATATTCATGAATAGGGAAACTATTTCAAAGATTTCTGCACAAACATATCTTATCAGTGACTCTCCTGTTAATTTTTATTGTCAACATGACATAACCTACTGGGCAGTGGTGGCGCACGCCTTTAATCCCAGCACTTGGGAGGCAGAGGCAGGCGGATTTCTGAGTTTGAGGCCAGCCTGGTCTACAGTGTGAGTTCCAGGACAGCCAAGACTACACAGAGAAACCCTGTCTTGAAATACAAAAAAAAAAAAAAAACCATGACATAACCTGGGATCACAAACCTCAGCTGAAGAGTTGCCTGGAACAGATTTTTTTGTGGGCATTTTCTTTATTAATGATTGATGGCCAGCCCACTGTGGGTGGCATTATACTCAAGAATGTGATTCTGTGTTTTATAAGAATTTGCATTGGCCAGTGAAGCAGGTAGAATAATTGCAGATCTTCAGCTCTCTCTGTATTCCTTTAAGTCCAATCCCCCAATCTTATCCTCAGCTCTATAGCAAACCACCTGCTTTATTTAGGGTTTACATTGCTATGAATATATTCCATGACAAAGGCAATTCTTGTAAAGGGCAACATTTAATTGGAACATGGCAGCATCCAGCCAGACATGGTGCTGAAGAAGGAGCTTATCTTGACCTGAAGTCAGCAAGGAAAAGTAATGACTCACAGGCAGCTAGGAGGAGGGTCTCAAAGACTACCCCACAGTGACATACTTCCTCCAACAAGCCCACACCTACCCCAACAAAGCCACACCTCCTAATAGTGCCACTCCCTGAGCCAAAGGTACTCAAACACTTTGGAACCCAAATCTATTCAAACCACTACATCACTTGCCAAGTTTTCCTTTTCCCCTCATCCCCATCTCCAATAGCTCGCACAGATATTCCCTTCCAAATGTTCTTCCCCTTACTCATTACTTTATCCCAGCCTCCAACTCTTGTAAGTATTCCCTGGGAACCTGCAGGCCACTCAGGCCTGGGGAAGAAGGGAGCCCAATTGCTGATCTTCACCTATTCCTATTCTTCCCAAAATCAATCCAATTCCCCAGTCTCATGCCCAGCTCTGTAATAGTCTACATGTTGCAGCCTCCCCCTCCAATCCCTGCAAGCAGATCTTCTCCTCCAACCCACCTCCCCACACATAATGTTATCCTAGACCCTAACTGAAGCAGGCTTTCCCTGGGAACTTGTCAGGCAAGCCCATCAGAAAAGTAAGCAGGTTGGCCAGCTTCAGATCTTTACTCTCCCTCTGCTCCTTATTCCCTAGTCTCATACTCAGCTCTGTAGCAGACTACTTGCGCAGTTTCGCTTTACTTTCTGCCTCCATCCTCAGGGAACTAAGCAGATCCTGGATGTCAAATTAACTCACCAAAATGAGTAGTCCTACTATATACAAATGACAAACTGACTGAGAAAGAAATCAGGGAAACAACACTTTTCACAAAAGCCTCAAATAATAGAAAATATATTTGAGTAACTCTAACCAAGCAGATAAGAGAATTGTATGACAAAAAACGGTGACAATGGGTGACTGTGAGCAAAATAAAATAATCTATAATGTATATAAAACACATTTTGTGTGGTAATAAAAAAACAACTTTTTCCTGTGATCCATGGAATTCATCTGGTATGTTAGGTTTGATAATATATAAAATTGCACTTATTTTACTCAAGCCTGTTATAAGACAAAACTGCTAATATACAAAGAATTAGCTATATTCTTTTGTAACATCTCTTTAACTGCATTGCCCAAGAACGAAGTCACAAGACACTCTAGAAAATCTACATGCTTATTGCATAATAATTACTCACGATGATTCTAAAATAAGGTGCATTTGCAAAGGTAGAAATCACATTTAGACATACATTTCTGACAGCTATAGGACAATAAGGTAGCCTAAATAAATCAGACATTTTTCAAGACCAAGCATTTCCAGGAGGTGGCAGTATAAGGCAGGCCTGAATTTAAGAAGACATGAAAATTGGAATCTTCATTACATAATATTTTTAATACAGGATCATGCCATTAACTAAAACCTGTATAAAAATAATACACACTGGTATGATGATATCATATAGGTAACAATATGAACTTTTTCCAGGCCTGACCACATAGCACCTAAAGGAGATAGTAAGATTAAATATACCTTGAACCTTTTGCTCTGAATCATTCCAAGAACTCAACATTGCATGATTACCAGTAAGGTGATTTAGATTTTCAAAGCCAAGCTGTAAGAACACTATTACATGTGGGCAAACAGATTTGCAAAGACTCTTTGCATATATTTGCTTTTACTGTCAAGTATGATTTAAGTATTTTGTCCTATACACTTATATGTATAAATAATTTTCTTTAATCGCCTACTGTTATCCAGGTTTTGGACATGAGGGTATTACAGTGGAGTGCAAGGTTGCTGTCAATATTTATGCAAAATACAAAATCATATTCAACATATTTTAAATTTTTCTTCATAAATTTATACCTCTACTCTTGATATCTTTGTCTTTGCTTGATATTTGACTACTAAAAGTTATTTTTTATTTAAGAATGTGTAATAGAAATGGTAAAGGATTCTGTTGCAGTGTTAAAGGAAAACTACCTGTCCAAACCTCGACAACAAAGACATTGCAAGTTTTTATCTTTCTGTGGTTTATCTTTCTTTGACCTTGGCTATTTGCGTTCTGCTCTATTGGGGACAATGGCAGGTAAGAAAAAGGGTGATTGACACATATGAAGAAGCAAATACAAACTGCACACACTGGGATTGTTCTTTGTCAACACACAAAGTTGGCTGTAAATTCAGTATTTCCAGTAACACCATATGTTAGACAATTAATTTTATCTACTGGATCAAAGTCTTGGTTTCTTTTTACTGTCTGTGGAAGCTAGTGAGCAGAATCACTGTATTGAGTAGGTTCCATATACAGAAAGATGAAGTCATATTTCCTTCACTAACTTCATTTAAAAAAAAGCTTGTCCTGACCTATGTATGTATAATGGCCCACTATAATGACCTATATGTATGTTCTATGTATGTAGATAATGACTTACTTGACACTATCACCGAGACTAATGTTTCCCTAATTTCATGATGTGACACATATGTGAACCAGAAGTAGATATACAGTACTTTAAGATGTTAAAAATTGCAATATCATCTTGTTGCATTTTTCCTTTGATGAATATGTAGTGTTCTTCTTCATCTCTTGATTAGTTTTGGTTTGAAGTCTATTTTGTTAGGTACTAAAATAGCTACACCAGATGCTTGAGCCACTGTTGCCAATCTTCGACTATGCCACTGTGTGCCAGACTCTGCCCATTGTATAATAGCAGTCCCCAAAATTTCAAAGTCCAAGATGGCGCCCATCATGAAACAGCTCATTGCAAATCTTCTTAAAGAAGACTAGATTTACAGTTGCTTCTGAATTATATTTACAGTTGCTGAGGTCAATGCTGTTGGCATGGCTTGTGTCATTGGTAACCTAATGAAGTACGGTATGACAGATGAGCTTGCCCTTGTTAATATGATGGAAGACAAACTGAAGGGAGAGATGATCAATCTCCAACTTGTTAGCTTTTTCATTAGAACACCAAAAATTATCTCTGTCAGAGACTGTAGTGTGACTGCAAACTCCAAGCTGGTCATATCACAGTGGAAGCTATCAGTAAGAGGGAGAGAGCTGACTCAATTTGGTCAGCAAAATGGTATCATCATCAAGTTCATAATTCCCAATGTTATGAAGTACATTAGAAACTGCAAACCGCTGATTTTTTTTTTTTAAACCCAGTGGAAATGTTGACCTACATGGCTTAGAAAATAATTTGGTTTTCCAAAAAATCTGAGTTAATGGAAGTGGTTTAATTCTGGATCCAGCTTGGTTACACTATCTGGTGGGAGAAAGGCTTGGGAAATTCAACCACTAAGCTGTCGTGGATGGGTCCTAAGGGAGCGTGGAGACTCCTGTGTGATCAGGTGGAGTAGCATTAATGTTGCCAGAAGCTCCCTGAAAAATCTGATCCTAAAATTGAGCACTGATACAGACAAGGAGTAGTGGAAGGAGGTTCACAAGCAGGTAATTGACAGAGCCTATGATATGATCAGCTGAAATGTTATACATCCTGTGCCACTTGCCTCTCTGTGACAGATTTGGAGGAAAGCATAATGAACCTTACGCAGGCACATCCCATTTCCACCATGATTAAGGATCTCTATGGAATCAATGATGATGTCTTCCTCAGTGTCCCTTGTCTCTTTGGAACAAACTGGAATCTCAGGTATTGTGAAGGTGACTCTTGACTCCTAAAGAGGAGGCGCACTTGAATTACTTTTCTGTCTGGCTAATTTCAGCTAATTTGATGTCCTCTAGATTCATCCAATGTTATGGGTAGTAAGATTGTTAAAGACAGAATAAGGTATCACTGTGTACACATACAATTTCTTAAACTGTTCACCCATTGACATGTTTAGACTGTTTTCATATCTTAACTACTATGAATTATTATGCAATGAACATGGAAGTTGAGTTACCACATTGAGGTAACAGCTTTTTTTTTTGCAGTACTTGCCCAGAATAAAACTTGTTGGATGTAACAGTAATTCTAGTAGAGTTTTTAAGAACCACATTTTCCCCCATAATTGTTGCATTAATTTGCAACATCATCAATACTGTATAATTATTTATTACACATTGTCAGTAATAATCTTTCATCTTTTGATCATAGTCATTTCAACAGATATGAGTGAGTATCTTAATATGGCTTTATTTGCATTTTGTAGAGTTCCTCTTTATATGCCTTTATCATTTGTATGTCTGCTTAGGAAAAATGTCTATTCAGGTTTTTCATCCCTATTTAACAGGTTTAGGCATCTTGCTTTGTTCTTTTTGATACTGAGTTTTAAAACATACCTATATATTTTGAATACTAAAAACTTGCTGAATATATAATTTTAAAATACTTTATTTTCTTTTACCTGCTTGCTTCCTTGCTATTCTGTGAAAAACTCTTTGTGATTTGATATAATTTGGCTTATCTATTTTTTGCTTTTATTACCTGTGCTTTTAGTGTTACACCCAATAAATCATTGTTAATACCAATTCCTATATTTTTTCTTAGAGTTTTATTTCTTCCAGGTCTTATATTACAGCCTTTAATTGATTTTTGTAACTTTTTGAAAATTATATTAAAAGGTTCTATTTTATTTGTTTTTGCATTTCTCCATGACTTACAAGATGAAACTATCTTTTAGCCATTTTATAATGTAACACATTTTCAAAGATCTGTTGAGCATAAATTAATGGGTTTATTTCTGAGTTTTTTATTCTATCCTTTAGTCTGTGTCTCTTTTGTGCACTATAATCATATTTTATTATCTTGTCTTATATTACAGTTTGAAATCAGAAAGTGTAATACCAGCACCTTTACCTTTCTCAAAATTACTTTTACTATTGTAAGTCTTTTGTTGCTCTATTTTTATTCTTGGAATTATTTTATTTTTGTTTTTGTGAAGAAATTCACTGGGCTTTTAGTTATGACTACATTAAATGTATTGATAGTTTTGGATAGTATATTAGTTATATTTCTTATTGCTGTAACCAGATACATGATAAAAGGGAATTTATGAGAGAAAAGATTTTTATTACATTTTACAGTTCACAAAAAACATTCTACCATGTAGGTTAAAGGCATGTCAGAATATTTGGAAAGGCACAATCACAGTGTATCAGTAGTCAGGAAGTAGAGAAAAAGCAGGAACTGAGGTCAAGCTATAAAATTCAACACTCTCCATCAGTGCCCATTTACTCTAGTTAAGTATCACATTCTATAGGTTTCACAGACTTCCAATATAGTGTCACTATCTGTGAAAGAAGTGTTTGGACACATGAACGTAATGGAAAAATTGACAATCAAAATAGATCAGACAGATAATATTTATTCTTGTGATCAATTTAAATGATATATCTTTACATTTCTGTTATTCTTCAATTTCTCTCAGACTTCATGTAATATGTGTATATGTACATCTTTATGTAGTAGTACTCTATACTAGAAATAACAAGTCAATAACTTTGAATTTTGGTTGATCTCCTCTTATAATTTGAATATGGCTCTCTTTAGGACTGAATTAAATGAGTTTTAAAGTTTATGTAGAAAAATAACTATATAGAAATAACTGTAATTTCTTTATAATATGAGAGTAATAACAATAAATTCTACTCTGATCTCACAAACAAATTAGAAAAATTGCAATCATAATGGCACTACGTTTATTGATAATGTGCTGACTGCAGTAATATATGTGAAACAGGCCCTTCTCTTTCAATGAATTCACTTTATTTTTTATCTCATCTTGGCTCTTTGCCTGTTTTATATTTATATTTTCCTCTACATGAAACTAATGCTTAAACATTTTAGAAAAGGGACAATGAACATGCAACTTCAAAGGAGAATTGTACCTAAAGTAATGGTGGAGCCTTAGGGCAGTAATAAAGCTGCTCTGCTCAGTTGGGATTGAGAAAAAGCTAAAAATATTATTCTGCATTTGCTCATCATATTGATATTGAATTTTCTTAATTTGTAATAAGTTTCTTAAACTGGCAATTTTGCATTAAAATCTATTAAATGATATATCCTATATTTAAAATGTATTGACTTAATGAATACGTATCAATTTTGTTGTAACAAGATTGTGAAAAATTTTGTATTTCTAAATTTAGTCAAGCCTGAGAATATGACTACAGTATACAACTTGTCTATTCAATCTAGGTTGCATCTAATTCTGTTATTTTATGACCAAATGGTGTTGAGATTCAAGGAAGAATTAGTCTGCCTTTTATAGAAAACATAAATAGCAAAAAGTGCTGAATTTTCAAGTAAAATTCCCCCTTTCCTGTAATCAAGTTTAAAACCTTTCTCATGCATGTTGTGATACTGTTAAAAATTCTTATGTGGACTTGTGAAAAGAACCAGATTAACTAGAAATAGTCATATTTTCACATATTTGAATTGGAGACGATCGGCGCAAAGTCTTACTTAGCAGTTTTCTCCTATTCACAAGAAGATCCATATATGAATATCAATTATGCTGTTGGTTCTTATGGACAAGAACTTTTCTAAAGCTAAGTAAGAATGAATCATTTCCTGCATTTTGGTATAAACATTTATTGGATGAAGTTTCATGATTGCATGAAATGTAAAAAAACCATTTTTCTGCCTTTACCTATTTAAACGTATTTCTTGACATTTGAAAGGACACTGCAAAGCTGTTAGATAAAATTGAAAGTGAAATCTTAAACCAACTTTTGTTAAGTTGGTTTGTTATATACTATCATGGGAAAGCTTAGAGACATGGATTCTTAATGTTGAAAATAGAGATGATGTATTTTGAGAATTTGAACTCACTGGTTTAATATTTGTGTTCTGCCAAGTGATCCATCAAGGAGACCCCAAACCTTCACTTTTCAAGATTACTTCTATTGCTGGGGCAAGAAATGGACAGGCCCAATTTTTCTTGGCTAGTGTAAGATTTTGTTAGCTGTTTCTACAGTAATGTAGTGAAGAAAAAGACACATTACTTATGATATTTTCAGGATATTTCATTGCTGGAGCTTATAATTCCTTACCACTAAATAACATCAGGCTAATGGAAACAATCTAAAACCTGGTAGAACTCATAGCAATATCTCTCTTGTACACTCTGCTAGAATCCAAAATAGCTTGTGAACCTCAAAAGCTAAACAATACTTGAAACATCTGAGCCATTTGGAACCTTGCAGTCCTAGGAGAGATGCTGGTCAAAGGAAATGCAACTTTCTTATATGTGGAAGATAAATACAAGCAATCTATTGTACCACATATGACCAAAGTTACAAATTGTACAATTATAATGTGTTCTTTAAAAATGCTGATACTATGTAAGTGCTCATATAACTGTGTTGGGTAATATGGTAAATGCATATTTTATCTTAATCATTAATAAAATACTCAAAGTTTAAATCCTGGTTGTTGGAAATAAAACTAAAGTTAAAAAAAAATCATACTATCCTTTATGTCATTTATTTTAAAACAATATAATAGTCTGAATTGTATATTTATCAATCCCATAAATTCCAAAGATTTTAGAAGGAAAGCTTTTCTTTATAAGAGATACAAAATTTCTTCTGTAATAATTTTATGGTTCTTTAATGTTTTGGAGACTGTGATCCGAAATTGTTTTATTTTCTTTAATAATTAAGTTCTATGACATTGTACTATACCCTAATAAAAGCATTGATTATAACAAACTTACTTAGTAATCATGCAGAAATAACTTATTTCATAACAAGGTGATTAAAACAATTTAAACTATTGATATATTATGGTAATGGTTAATAGGTTTTTTAAAAAATTAGAATCCATTGTGAATAAATTTTGTCCATGAACCTGTAATAGTTTTGTGTCATAAGCAATAATTTTATGGAGGAGATATCATTATATTATGAAGTAAATATGTATGTAGCTGCCATAAAAGTTGTGGTCACCCTTGTTATTACTAATGGCATGTGACTAGCGTGCAACATAAAGCAGAAAAATCAATTCAATGTATGTAAGAAGATATGCACACAAAAATGAAGATATTCAATGTAGGAGGTTTACTACTTAATATTTTAATCTATTCCTGATGCAAAAGTGAGTATTTTAGTCTAAGTAATTCATAAAGAAAAAATATTTAGTTGATGGCTAAGAGGCTGGGCATTCAAGATCAGGTAGCCATATCTGGTAGGGGTTTCATGTTAAATTAAATTATTTTTTCCACAAAATAATATTTTTGACTGAGAATTTCACACAATACACCCATCTCACTTGCTGCTCATTCCTCCCAGATCAAACCTCCCACCCTTGTGTCCTACCCCCACCAAAAATACACTAAGTCCAATTTGTGTTGGCAATATACTCACCAGCACATGTTCAAATTCTCAATAGCCATCCCCTTAACGAAAACTGGCACGCACACACACACACACAAGAAGCCATCATCTTCAGCATCTCTATCACAATTTTTAAGTACTCTCTTCAATAGCTTCCTGTCTGGACTGTTTCATTTGGCGTGTAGGGAGTGTTTGTTGCAGAAGCCTTCCAGAAAAGGAGATGACCAAGCACAAGCAGGTGTGCATAGACTGAAACACACACACACACACACACACACACACACACACACACACACACACCATGAAACTGCCTAACTTTATAATATTCTGCTATAACATTATAACAACTTCTGTTGTAGTAACACAGTACCACAGCAAGAAAACTTACAATATTGAGAAGTAATTAAATAGTAAGAAAGCTATGCTAATTCTATCATGAGGGTGCATCCTCATGACTCAAGCATCCTTCAACATCATCACATTGAAAATTTATTTTCATAAATGTTTGAAAGGATAGAACATATTCAAACCACAGTACCTTCTAACTGTATACATTTTCTTTTTCATTTTTTTAATGGTTGTTTTATTCACTGGCATTTCAAACCCCTTTCCCATTTTTCCCTCTGCAAACCCTTATTCCTCACACCCCTGCTTCTATGAGTGTGCTTCTCCACCCATCCACTCACTCCTGCCTCCCTGCCCTGGAATTCCCCTACACAGGGGCATCAATCATTGACAGGAACAAGGACCTCCCCTCCCATGAATGCCAAATTAGGTCATCCTCTGCTACTTATGCAGCTGGAGCCATGGGTCACTCCATGTGTATTCTCTTTGGTTGGTGGTTTAGTCCCTGGGAGCTCTGGGGTGTCCAGTTGTTTGATATTGTTGTTCTTCCTATGGGTTTGTAAACCCCTTCAGTTCCTTCAGTCCTTCCTCTAACTCTTCCATTTGGGACCCTGTGCTCAGTTAAATGGTTGGCTGTGAGCATCCGCATCTGTACTGGTCAGGCTCTGGCAGAACCTCTCAGGGAACAGTTTTACTCAGCTCCTCTCAGAAAGTGTTTCTTGGCATCAGCAATGTGTCTGGGTTTGGTGTTGTATATGAGATGTATCCGCAGGTGGGGCAGTCTCTGGTTGGCCTTTCCTTCAGTCTCTGTTCCACTCTTTTACCCTGCATTTACTTTAGACAAGAGCAATTCTTGGTTAATATTTTTGAAAGGAGTGGGTGGTTCCATCCCTCAAAGAGGGCTTTGCCTAACCATTGGATATGGTCTCTACAGCTTCTGTCTCCCCTTTATTGGGTATTTCGGCTAATGTCATCCCCGTTGGGTCCTGGGAACCTTTTACTTACTTGGCATCAGGGACTTTCTAGTAGCTCCTCCCAATTCCCTCTCCCCCACTGCTACACACCTCCTTTCAAATTCCTGATCCTCTGTGTGGGGAGCCAACAGAAGGTGGCTATCATCCTTGCAGCCATCTTGAGCCATATACCCTGACAAAAGGCTTGTTCACAATAGCCTACAACAGCTGAGCACACTCTGATAACATCTTGTTTTAGATACCCAGGATTTTCTCTTGGGTGTGTGAGACTTAAAGGTGTGATTTAAAGCTAAGACTTAAAGGCGTGGCTTAGAAGTGAGACATATAAAAGGCGAGAGGTAGACAGAAGAAATTATTATTAGACAATTGTACTTAGAAGAGTACTTGAGACTTGAGACTTGGAACTGGGAAAGAGACTAACAATTTAAAACTAGGATTAGGACCTGAGACTTGGTACTAGGAACTAGGAACTTGGAGAGGAGAAGAGAGACTGAAGAGTAAACAGGATTGCATCACACTCTATCTGGTCTCCATTCTTTATGTCCGTCCTCACGATCTCTCTTGCTGAACCCCGACCAGTGGAATGGAGCAGCTTGGGACAGTGCAGGCTCTAACAATTTAGCCCCCAAGGCTTTTGACAGTGCAGGTTCCAACATTGATAGAGCGGTCCGAGACATTTTGGCCCCCAAATGTCTTTACCAATCCTACATCTGATAGAGGGCTAATATCCAATAGATACAAAGAACTCAAGAAATTAGGCTCCAGATAATCAAATAACCCTATTAAAAATGGGGAACAGAGCTAAACTAAGATTATCAATTGAGGAATCTCAAATAGGGGAGAAGCACTTAATGAAAGGTTCAACATCCATAGTCATCAGGGAAATGCAAACCAAAATAACTCTGAGATTCTACCTCACACCAATCAGTATGGCTAAGATCAAAAATTCAGGTGACAGCAGATGCTGGTGAAGATGTGGAGAAAGAACACTCCTCCATAGTTGGTGTGATTGCAAGCTGGTCAACCACTCTAGAAATCAGTCTGGCGGTTCCTCAGAAAACTGGACATAGTACTTGAGGACCCAGCTATACCACTTCTGGGAATATATCCAAAAGATTCTCCAACATATAGCAAGGACACCTGCTCCACTATGTTCATAGCAGCCAGAAGCTGAAAAGAACCCAGATGTCCTTCAACAAAAGGAATGGATACAGAAAATGTGATACATTTACACAATGGAGTACTATTAAAACAATGGCTTCATAAAATTCACAGGCAAATGGTTGGAACTAGAAAATATCATCTGTAGTGACATAACCCAGTTACAAAAGAACATACATGGTATGCAATCACTGATAAGTGGGTATTAGCCCCAAAGCTGGGAATACCCATAATACAACTCACAGACCACATGAAGCTCAAGAAGAAGGAAGACCAAAGTGTGGGTGCTTCAGTCCTACTTAGAAGGGGGAACAAAATACTCATGGGGAGTAGAGGGAAGGAGGTACCTGCATGAATTTTCAATTTCACATGCAACAATTTTCCACAAAATTATTGGCTTAGGTCTTTCTTGATTAAGACCAAAGTATTGGCAGTTAGATCCCAGTCTGTATTCCCCCATCTTCTACAGTTTTTCCTCATACGTTCACTTGAGGTTGTATCCTTTCTTTTCAAGGCTAGCTATAATAAGTAAGCCATTCTTACTACTCATCATTTTGACTTCTCTCCTGCCTCATTCTTCTACTTTGAAACATCCTTGTAATTGTAAAAAGCATTAGACATTCCAGAATAACTATTTTAAAGCCACATGACTAGCAAACCTAATTCCATGTACAATTTTAATTTTTCTTGTTTATATAATGTAATTGAGTCACAGGTTCAGATGATTAGGAATGTGGACAACTTTGTGGTCATTATTCTACTAACAGTGATCTCTTTGAGAGTTAATTTATGTTTTTCAACCTGGAAATAAATGCATAATTATTATTAAAATACATTTAAGTTGCTGGGAAGATAAGTAGGTTGGTAAAGGTAGTGTCATGCAAACATGAGGATTTGAGTTTGCATGGAGAAGACCTGAGAACCTAGATCAAAAGCCGGGTGCAATGTCATGTACCTGTCACATTAGCACTTCAGAGGAGAAGGCCATTGTCTATTGCCAGACTAGACAGTGAGTCTTTGTGTTAAGTAAGAGAAACTTTGTCTCAAAAAACAAGATAAAGAATAACAGAGAAAGACATTTGACATCAACCTCTGGCCTTTACACATGCATGCAGTGGCACAGGCACACATGTTAACACACATGCATACACCACACATATACACAAATACACAAGACACTAAAAATTATTCTGTTCACTTTACCTCTGTGAGGGGTTAAATAGTTAAATATGTTTGTCTCATGAGAAACGGCCCTACTGGAAGTGTGGGTTTGTTGTTGTTGTTGTTGGTGGTGGTGGTGGTGGTGGTGGTGTGTGTGTGTGTGTGTGTGTGTGTGTGTGTGTCACTGTGTAGGTGGGCTTTGAGGTCTCCAGGTATTCAAACTCTACCCAGTGTGTGAAAAAAACAAAAACAAACAAACAAACAAATAAAATCCATTCCTGGTTGCTTGTGGAAGATAGTCTCTGTCTCTTCCTGGTTGTCTTCAAATCAAAAAGTAGAACTGTAAGCTCCTCCACACAATGTCTGCCTGAATATTTCTATGCTTCCTGCCATGATGATAATGGGCTGAACCTCTGAAACTATAAGCCAGCCTCAATTAAATATTTTCCTTTAATAAGAGTTGTTTACCTTGTAGGAATCTCAACTAGGGTCACCCCCATAGACTCTCCAAAGCCTCCCCAGTCCCAGTCCCCTAGTCCTCAAGCTAGTCTCACAGATACCACCACCAATTTTCATACTCACTCCCTACCCTCTCCTGTTCCCCTTGCCCCACACCTGATCCCTATCCCCATCATCTCCCCACCCCTTCTCCCACACAGTTCTCTTTCTCCATCCACCTCTGATGGTTATTTTGTATCCCCTTCTGAGTGAGATTCACACATGCCCCCTTGCGACCTCCTTATTACCAAGTTTCTTTGGGTCTATGGATTATAGCATGGTTATCTTGAACTTTATGGCCAATGTCCACTTATAAGTGAGTACATAGCATATGTGTCTTTCTGGGCCTGGGTACCTCACTAAAGATGATATTCTCAAGTTCCATTCATTTGCTTAGATGAGATTCCTACAAGAAGGGGATATAGAGCCTGAAGTGGCCACCTCCTGTAGACAAGCAAGACTTCCAGTGGAGGGATATGGATATCAATCCACCTGCAAAATCTTCAACTCAAAATGTGTCCTGCCTATAAGATGTGCAGGGATAAAGATGGAGCAGAGACTGGGGGAACAGCCAACCAATGACTGCACCAACTTGAGATCCATCTCATGTGAGAGAGCCAACCACTAACATTATTAGTGACACTCTGCTATGCTTGCAGACAGGAACTTAGCATAACTGTCTCCTGACAGGCTTCATTCAGCAGCAGATGGACACAAACAGAGAAACGCACAACCAAACATCAGGCAGAGCTTGGGAAGCCTTGTAGAAGAGTGAAGGATAGAACTGAGCTAGCCAGAGTGGTCAAAAATACAAGAATACCAACAGAGTCAAGTAACTTAGGCCCAGTGTGGCTTAAAGAAACTAAAATACCATCAAAAGAGCATGTAGGGCCTGGGCCCAGGCCCCCTACACATTTGTAGCAGATGTGCAATTTGATCTCCATGTAGGTCTTCTAACAGTTGGAGCAGGGGCTGTCTCCTTTGTTCCCTGCCATTGGATTCCTTTCCCCTACCTGGACTGCCTGCTTGGACCTCAGTTGGAGAGGATGTACCTAGTCCTGCTGAGACTAGATGTCCCAAGGTAGGGCAGTACCTAAAGGGGTCTTCCCTTTCTCTGAAGAGAAGAGGAGGGGGTGGTGGAGGTAAGGATTTGTAAAGGCAGGACGGGGAGGAGAGTAAGGAGGGGGTATGATCAGGATGTAAAGTGAATAAATGAATTATTGAAGAAGAAACAAAGTTGCCTTGGTCATGATGTTTTCACAGCAATAAAACCTGATGACAACAACAAGTGTAATTCTTCTCATGGCATGGGTCTCAAGTTGAACCAATCATGGCTTGGCTACTCTTACAAGTTCTCCACCACCATTACCCCAGCATATCGTATCTAGGTTGGTGTCTCAATCCCAACACTGCAAGCTTGCATGGTTACAGAAGATGACTAGTTCAGGCTCCCTGTCCCCATTACTAGGAGTCTTTGCTAGTGGTACTCTCATAGATTCCATGAAGTTTCCATTGCACCAGGTTTCTTTCTCACCCCAGAAATGACCCCCAGTTTTAGGAGTTTCTCCCAGGATTTTCTACCTGTACCCATCTGATCCCTCTTGTTCATATGCCCACCTGCACCCAGTCCAGAAGTAGAAATCTGTTTTCCCTTCCCAGGGATATCCATGCATTTTCCCCCTGGAGCTCTCCTTGTTGTGTATTCTTTCTGAGTCTGTGGATTGTAGAATGATTGTCCTTTACTTTATAGCTAATATCCACTTATGAGTACATACCATGCTTGTCTTCCTAGGTCTGGTTACCTCACTCAGGATGATTTTTTTCCAGTTTAATATATTTACATGCATATATCATGATATTTTAAACAGCTTATTAATACCCCACTGTGGAAATATACTACATTTTCTGTATCCATTCTTCTGTTGGGGGATATCTAGGTTGTTTCCAGTTTCTGGCTATTATGAATAAGGCTGCTTTGAACATAGTTGACCAAGTTTCCTTGTGGTAGGATGGAGCATCCTTTGGGCATAGGCCAAGAAGTGGTATAGCTGATTCTTGAAGGTAGATAATCCCCAATTTTCTGAGAAACTTTCATATTGTTTTCCAACATGGCTGTACAATTTGCTCACTGACCAACAATGAAGGAGTGTTCCACTTGCTTTATATCCTCACCAGCAAGAGCTCTCACTTGTGTTTTTAACTTAGCCATTCTGACTGGTTTAAGATGAAATCTCAGAGTCCTTTTGATTTGCATTCCCCCAATGGCTAAGAAGGTTGTGTATTTCTTTGTGTCTTGGCCTTTTGAGAATTCTCTGTTTGGATACACTGCTTAGAGGGCCAGGAGTCAGAGACTGATAGCTCAGAGACCTAGAATGAAACCAAACATGTCTGCCAAAAACAGGAAAAAAAAATCAGTGGAAGGATTGTAGAATCCAGAGGGGTCAAGGACATCACAAGAACATTGCCCACAGAATCAACTAACCAGGGCTCATATGGGCTCACAGAGATTGAACTGACAATCAGGGAGCCTATATGAGTCTGACCTAGGCACTCTACATATATGTAGCTTCGTGTTCTTGTGGGACTCCTAACAGTGAGAGTGGGGCTGTTTCTGACTCTTGCCTGCTTTTGTGATGATTTTCCTCCTATTGAGTGGCCTTATGCAGCATTAAGATGGGGGAAGGTGCCTAGTCTTACTGCAACTTGATATGCCGTGTTTGGTTGATACCCCTGGGAGGCCTGCTCTTTTTTGAAGGGAAATGGAAGAGTGGATCTGGGAAAAAGAGGAGGTGGGTTGTTTGGGGAGAACTTGGAGAAAAAGCAAGTGTGGAAACTGTGGTTGGGAGGTAATGTGTAAGAGAAAAATAAAACAAAAAGCAATTCCTGTCAATAAAGCCACCATTTTAAACTATTGTGGCTGTTCCCCTCCTCCATGTTCTAATTTCACATTTCTTAATATGTATATGTTAGTTCTTAAAGTTTATCAGAACCATCTTTAAGTTGTTGATGACCACTCCTACACAACTCATTGAACATGGAGAGGTCAAATTGTGCCTACATAAGACCTTGCCCCCTACATTCTAGTGTTGTTTTGGTACAGGAAGGTACTCTGCAGGCTACCAAAAGAAAAAGTAATGGGGGGGGGCGCAGAAACTCAGCCACAAATCATTCCATCTAAAATGCTGTCCTGCCTGCAAATTATGCTAGGGCAATGGTGCCATAGAGCTTGTAAGAGTAACCAGCTAAGGTCTGGTTTGACATGAGGTCCACTCCATAAGATAGAACCCATACCTGACACAACTTCTATGACCAAGAACTGGAAATTAGATAGCCCAGAGGAATAGGGTAAAACCAAATACTACTCATCTTTGCAAAAAAAAAAAAAAAAAAAAAAAGTAGTAACAAAATGACTTGTAATGATATTCTGCTACAGCTCAGTGCCTTATTTTGCCATCATCAGAGAAGCTTATTCTAGCAGCAAATGAGAACAAATACAGAGACCCACAGCCAGACATTATACAAGGAGAAATAACTTGGAATATTCATCACTTACTAGGATTTCTCTATAAAATCCTTCACCTCAGATCTGAGGAAACCCCATGCAAGAAGAGGAAAGACTGTAAGAGCCAGAGAGGATGAAAGACACCAGGCAATCAAGTCCCTCTAAATCAACTGAGAAAAGCTCATAGCAACTCACAAAGACTGAAAGACTGAAGCAGCAAGCACAGGGCCTGCACAGATCCACACCAAAAAGTTTAGGATGTGGTATCCAGTTAAAAAGGTAAGTTATTATATTGATTTTATATTGAAATTATTAGTGTTAATTTAACTTGTTAAATTGGCATAAAACTAATGTGAATTATTAAGTATGTCATTTAAAATGTTTTTGATAAGATTGATGTGTAACTGTATATTTAAACATGTGTGTGTGTGTGTTTGTGTATATGTGCATATGTGTATATATATAAACATACACATATACATTTATATGCTTTCAGTTTAGTGTTTTCATGGCACACCTGAGTGTGTGATTGTGTGAGTGACTCTTGTACCTTCTTTAGGACTTTTTTCTTTTGTTGGTTTGCTTTGTTCAACTTTAATGTGATGGGTTTTTATATTGTTATATTTTATTTTGTTACATTTTGTTATCTCTTAGAGTTATTTTCTTTTCCAATGTTAGAGGAAAAGGGAGTGGATCTGGAAGGGAGTGGAGGGGAGGAGGAACTGTGAGCTTTAGAAGAATGGGAAACTGTAATAGAATATATTGCGTCAGAAAAGAATCTTATTTTAATACACAATAATAAAAAAACAAAAAAGAAAAACAAACAAACAAAACAGATAATGGAACTGGCTATTGTAGTCTAACATTTGAGACTTTTTAGCAGCAATTTAACATTACCCATATTAGGGGGATTCCTTATAATTGTCAAGGACAAGAAACTGTGGAACGGGCCCATGGAACTTTAAAACAATATCTTCATAAAATAGAAAAAAAACAGTGAGATATATCCCTGTACACAATAACATTAATTGAAATCATGTTTTTTATCTTTTATTTATTTATTTATTTGTTTTAAATTTGGATGCGAAGGAACTTTCTGCTGAGTGTCTATGGCACTCTACACCTAAGCATACTTATCCATAGGTGAAAGGAAAAGATCAACTTACTGGCATATGGCATGATCCCAATCAGGTATTAAATATGGGGGAAAATGACATTTTTGTGGTTTTTCTGCTGGATGCTGAAGGAGTATGGTGGCTGCCAGAGTGATGGGTGAGACATGGTGATGCCAGGACAAAGAATGATGCTGACCTGTGAGCCTGCTGAGTGCCCTGACAATGGTGACTGGGAAGCTGTATTGGACATATGTTCCCAACCCACCATTGCTTACCTATACCCCTGATGGGACAAGCTGCCTTGTCTCAAGTTCTTAGACCTTGTGGAACAGAAAATCAAAAAAAAGAAGTTATAATGACTCTTGTATTGTTCTGAAATGTGACCAGTTATTCAGAATCATGGTCTAGAAATTAATCCAATATTGGAAATATCAGTCTTCATTTGGAAGGCTGGTTCTGGACATTTTCAGAGACATATATGGAAATTAGCTGCAGCTGTATGATGTTATGTTCACCAGAGATAAAGGTGTGGCAGGATCTGGATTTCAAACAGGTGTTAGCACATGTGTTAAGGCTCTTTTAATTGTCAAGTTAAAAATACTTTTGTTTCTTCTACAGTATTTAATGTAAGTTGCATTGATTGTACACCTTCTAATTGTGTTTGTATTTTGAAATCCAACATATCAGTTATGGAGGTCTATCAACCAGCTTTTGTTTTAGTGCCCTGAGTATCACAGAACATAGCTATTCTAAAACTAGCTTGCAAGTACTGAAAAAAATGAGTAAGGGTTTAAGTAGAAGTAAGAGGTTAGTGGGCTTGATTATTGCTGGTATAACAGCTTTAATTACATTAATTGCTAGCACCACTTGCTTTGACACAAGAAGTTAAGACAGCTACATTTGTTCATCATTTACAAAAAATGTTACTAATATGTTGAATATACAAGAGGATTTAAATAGACATTTGGAAGAATAGATTTATCCTATTCAAATTATTGGAAGGAGGTTCAGAATTTAAGAGCCATCTCAAGTGTCATGCTAAATACCATTGGATTTGTGTTAGTTCTAAAATTTACACTGGTAGTCATTATAATTAGGAAAAAGTTTAAAGACACTTGAAGTGTATTTGGCATAATTCTAACACCTCTCTGGATGTTTTAACATTACATAGTGAGCTTATGAATTTCAAGAATGCTGCTCTGTTGAGCATTGATGTGGTAGATACTGCAGATAAAGTTACCCATGGCCTGAGGTCAGTATTTTTATTTTGGTCAAGCTTCAAGACTGGCGTATATAGCTTGATCATGCTAGCCATTTTTGTCCTGGGAATACTTTTATTCCTGCCCATCATGTTAAAGCTTGTCTTTAACAACATCAACATGTTGGCAGCCAAAGTACATGGTTTGAAGCTGAAAATGGACCCCCCCCGACAGAGTTATTAAATTAACAGGCTGGCAAGCTAAGGACAGGTAATATTCTGCACAGAGACTTACCAACCTAAGAAGTGCATTGCTTTTGATAATGCATATTCCATGTCGAGTAAGGAAGGCATTCTTGTCTGAATAACCTAAGACTGGTTCAGTCTTGTTAATGAAAGAAAAAAAGGGGGAGAGGCAGAGAGCCTTTGGGACTGCTTGGCAAGAATCTGACATGGGCCAAGGACAAGGAAATGGGCTGCTTGGTAGGAATATGACGTTGGCCAAGAACAAGGAAGTAGGCTTCAGGCAGGAATCTGACATTAGACTAGATCACAGAAGTAATTTCAGGTAGGAATCTAAACTTAGCCTAGAACAAAGAAGTAATTTCATGTAGGAGTCTAAATATTAGGCTAGAACAAAAAAGTTATTTCAGACAGTAATCTAAATTTGAGGCTAGAACAAAGTAGGCTTCAGACATGAAGATGACTTTGGGATAGAACAGGTAAGTAGGCTCAGATATTTTGGTCATCCTGATAAGCCCTTAGAAACAGTGATCACTGGAGTGTTCATATAATTGGGTTTAATGCCTTACTTATTCTTTGACTATTTGTGTTTATTGTCTTGCTTGTTCCTTGACTACTTGCATCTATTGTATTGCTAGTCCCTTAACCTACAACTGACTTTAATACATGCATGTAATTAAAATGGTATAGAAGCAAAAAGGAGGAGGGGCAATGGGATAGGGGTTTCTAGAGAGGGGATATGGAGAAAGGGGATGGCATCTGAAATGTAAATAAATAAAATATTCAATAAAAAATAAAGAAAAAAAGAAAAAATTCACCATAAAGATTCTAACAGAAAAGTAAATATTTCATTTATATTTAAGGTTCAGAAATTTTCTCAAGTATTTTAGGTAATTCAGTTATCATGTATAAATAATGATTAGATATGGACTGATTAGACATTAATTAAAAATAAATGAAGACAAAAAAAAGTAAGATAAGAAACTTTTCTGAAGCTAGTATGCCATCCAAGGCATCAATATCTTCTTTACACTGGATGCTTACAAAGCAAATGAATGTGATCAGATAGCAATGCAAATACCAATCATGAGTTTATTTTTTATAACAAAACTTAAATCATAGAATGAATGGTTGTTTCTGGTAATCATTTGCTGATAACACTGTTTCACTGTATGAACAAAATAATACCATCAATTTGTTAGAAACAAAATTGGCAAAATCTGTGTTTCAAAAAATATGCTTTCACTGCTATATGTTCATAAACTAATGTACAAAATCAAATATAGTTAGGTATTCATCATCAAGTCAATTTTTATCCTGTCCCCTTATTGGAAGAACTTAGTTATGTTCAGAGAGTTTGGCTAAATTGATTTTTATATTTTAAACACTAGCATAAGATGAGACATTAAAAGTTGTGTATGTCTAAGATGTACTTAATACTTGTGTACATACCTATCCTTGTCTGTGTGGCCACACACTTCTAGCACAGGTATATAGTAAAAAGGCAAACGTGGCTGTCAGTTCTCACATTCTCTCTTATTGACACAGGGTATCTCCTGTTACCTGTTTAGGCATCTCATGAGCCTCTAGTGATTCTTCCACCTCTATGTCCCTCCCTAGAAAAGGGCTAGCCGGAAGTACAGATGCATTTTTTCCTTGGACATTTACATTGATTCTGAGGAAATGCCTCCCTACTCACCAGCTCCTTTGATAATTTTTCTTTAGTACGAAACAGTTATTATAAAAGTTTAGGATATGGTATCCAATTAAAAAGGTAACTTATTATATTGATTTTATATTGAAATTATTAGTGTTAATTTAACTTGTTAAATTGGCATAAAACTAATGTGAATTATTGTATGTCATTTAAAATGTTTTTGATAAGATTGATGTGTAACTGTATATTTAAACATGTGTGTGTGTGTGAATTTCAATATAAAATCAAATAACAATGAATATGGCTACAGTAATAGGGTGATAGACATGATGGCCCATATGACCTCCAAGGTATAAGACGCACTGGACTACCCACCCTAGTAAGGACATGAGAGCAAGAGGTCCTTAGCTACTGAGGAGTCCCTGTTCCAACTTGGCTCCAAACACTGAGCAGCTCTCTCACAGTTTCCATTCCAGACCCCCATAGTAACAGAAGTCCCTGAGGAGCCCCTCTCTTGAATACCATCAATAAAGTTCGCTGCACCCCCCCCCCAAAAAAAAAAAAGAAAGAAAAGAAAAAGAAACACATCAAAAAACTTCTGGTGATGTTCCAACTGCTTCTTGATGGTTCAGTGGACTTGTGCCGATTGGCAGAGGCTCGGGGTTTCTCGTGGATGGAGCTGCAGCTGCTATTTGTGATTGAAGTTTTGCTAGTGGACTGAACTGCTGACAATGAAGATTGTAATTGAGCAAAAGAACTACTTTAAACAGGTCCACATGCCTATTAGCCATCTTCCTCCCTTATCTTTGGTTGAAGGGAGGTTGAATCACTTAAGAACCCTTATTAAAGTAGGTTTTGAAAAATATAACCCTACATTTCAGTAATGTACAATTATTGTTTCATGTAGAGAAGAGGGGAATAGTATAATTAAAATGATACTATAATAGAAATGGGAAATGTAGGAAGCTTTGAACTAGGAAGTGAGCCCTGTGTCTGAAGTGCATGTTTTTTTTTCCACAATAGAAATTACCTTGAAATTCTTCGAGGTAACCAAGGGCAACAACAAAAAGACTCAGCATGTTACATTTATATATTTATTTGCTTATATGTAATACAGATGTACCAACAATAATTGAAGAATAAGTGATTATAACTTGAAAGGGATTAGGGGGAGGGCATGGGAGGGTTTGGAGGGAAGAGAGGCAGCTACAAACTGCCCATAGAACTATGCTCAGAGTCATATTATGAAAAATAAGCATGTCAAAATCAACTCTATTTTAAATATGCCAATAATAAGCATGTGAGTCCCAAATTTTAACCAGAATTATTCTTAAATTAAATAACTAAGTTACAGGTAAACTGATATATAGAGACCTGGTTTGCTACAAACTATTTAACATTAACAAAATAAATCAAGGAAATCTAAATCTTGTAAAAGGAACTACTTAAACTTTCTTTTATTTGGAAATTGTGTGTGTATGTGTATGTCTGTGTGTGTGTGTGACTTCACCACCTTTCAAGTACTAAGCATTCATTGAAACATATACCAAACATAATTCTGTGTTTGTTCTATTTATGTTCTCAGCAATTTCAAGTCACTCAGACTAAATTAATATTTCCAATTGTCAAATAAGGTAATACACATATGTAATTTTTTCTCAAGAATCCTTACACTGGATGAATGTGTTTTTATATATAATTGGGGCTAGTGCATCTTCTGGGCCTGTTGCTTCCCCATGATACTGGGAATTCTCTCAGGAATCATATTAAAATTACACTTTTAACATGTTTTATTTCTTTTTTTCTAGGTCTTATTCCTTCTTTGTCTCGCACCAACCCTGACTAGCAGGAATTAAGACATGGAACAACTGGTTCCTTCTCACAGCAGTTTACTCAGGATGCTTAGCAGTTGGTAGTCAAGATGGCGAGCCCTCGAGCCCTTCCCAGGCGCAGCTTATAAACCCTGCCAGGAGCCCATGAACTCATGCCACGTATCATCTCTCTATAGGCTCGTGACACTTGTGTAAGATCAGACCACCTTGAAGCACAGCCTTCACACCTAATAAGGACTTGTTTATCAGTCGGCCCTCGGGTGGCCATCGCCATCTTGGGGCGAGGTTCTTATGGCGCCTAACACTTCTTCTTAGAATTGTAGTCTTAGTACTTTTCAGATTATACTTTATTAATGAATAGAAGCATATAGGCTTAGATTTTTAAACCTACTTTAATAAGGGCTCTTAAATGCTTCACCTTCCCTTCTAGCCTACCACACACAAGAGATAGTTAAAAAGAAAGGTTAATAGGAAACAGGTGTTATAGACTTATTTAAAAATAGCTTCTTGAGTCTATTCCAATCTTGGTTGTCAGCAGTCCAGTTTGCTACCAAATCATCAACAAGAATCAGCAGTGGCAACCCAGTCCACTCACCAATCACCACTCACAAATTAGCAACAGCAGTTCAGTCCAGAAGAAAACATGAGGCTCCACCAATTAGCCCTAGTCTGTGGAAGCAGCAAGAAGTCCCAGGAATATCATGAGAAATTTTTATCATGAGTAATGAGAAACATTACTCTCTACAAAGTCATGGCAAGGGAAGATCAACAACTCCATTCAAGGCAAACCAATGCCAGACCATCATCAGTTAAGCTGAGCAAGGCACAACAATGCCATAGCCTCCTCCCACTGTCTGTGGAGTCATATTTATATTATTTCTAAACATCATATGTACTCTCACATGTTTGCTTTAACAAAACACCCTTTCATGTGTTTTCTTCAGCAAAAACATTCTTTCATTTGCCTGCATCAGCAAAACATCATTTGACATAACTGAGTTTCCAAAAACCAGAAATTTCTACTTCATAAATCCAATGGAAAAAGGTGAGTAGTATATGCTCACTTGACCTCCATTGTCTGGCTCTGGACTATCCATGTCATCCCAAGAAGCCTGGGGGTGGGTACCCAAGAGTGTGCTACTTCCCCATGGAGGTGTGCAGGGACCTCAAGAATAACCAGCTTGGAACACTGCCCCACCAATCACTTGAAAGTTGAGTCTACCTAAGGCACAGCTAGCAGAGTCTGGTCCTCTGACCTCCATTGTCTGGCCCACAGTTCTACCTGACTTCCCAAGGAGTCGTCTCATATTAGCTTCATTCAGCCAACACCAGCAAAAAACCAGATACCTGAACTATAGCATAAGAACAGGAACCAGGGCAATACGGTACCACCTGAGGCCAGCTTTCCTGATATAGTAAGCCCTGGATATCCTAACAAAACTGAAGCACAAGATGATCTTAAATCCAATCTTATAAAGATAATAGAGGCCTTTAAAGAAGTAATTATAGAAATATAGGAAAATACATATAAATTGGCAGAAGCCTTTATAGAGGAAACAAATAAATATAAAGAAATACAGGGAAATACAAGCAAATAAGTGACAATATGAATAAAACTGTCCAAGAAATAAAAATTGAAATAGAAGCAATAAAGAAAACACAAACTGAGGCAATACTGGAGATAAAAAAACCTAGGAAAGAGAACAGAAACTACAGACACAAGAATCACCAAATACAAATACAAAAGAATACAATAGACAAAAGAGAGGATCTCAAGCATAGAAGATAAGATTAAAATTAAAAATATTTATGTATGTCAAATATAATTTTAAATATAAAAAGGTCCTGACACAAAACATAAACTCTGGGACACTATACAAAGGCCAAACCTAAAAATAATAGGAATAGAACAAGACTCCTGGCTCCAAGGCCCAGAAAACATCTTCAACAAAATCATAGAAGAAAAATTTTGTAACCTAAGGAAAGAGATTCCTATAAACATACAAGAAGCTTAAAGAACAGCAAATGGATTGGACCAGAGAAAAAACTCTCCAGGTACATAATAATCAAAACATTAAATGTGCAGAACTAATAAAGAATATAAAAGCTGCAAGGGGGGAAAGCCAAGTAACATATAAAGGCAGACTTATCAGAATTACACTTGACTTCTAAACAGAGACTAAAAGCTAGAAAGGCCTGGGCAGGTGTCTTGAAGAACCTAAGCTGTGCTAGAACATTCCCCTAATGAATAAAGTGTTCAGGGACCAATCACTGGTTGAGGAGTAGGCAGGAGTTCCAGGTCGGAGAGGGGAAAGGGGAAAACAGGAGAGGAGAGTTGGCTGCTGGGCAGAAGAAGAGGAGGCCAAAATGTAACTAGCAGAGACCCCCCCCCCCCCCCGTTTCAAGTGACAGATCAATTGGGGTCCACTACTGGAGGATTTAACTTAGAGTGGCTTACAAATTAGGATGTTTGTTGTTGTGTCCAGCAATTGTGTTACCTGTTAGTGATAGTTGTTAGAAGTCCAGCCACCGTTCAGAACAGATCACTCCAGACCACAGGGTTCCAAGTGGGGGAGGTTTATTCAGGAGATAGGGCGAAGGTGGGGGGAAGAAGAGAGAAGAAGAGAGAAGAGAAGTAGAGGCTGGTCATGACCACATGGACAGAGAGGAAGAGAAAGGGGAGGGGATAGAGAGGCAAGAAGGTAGGAGGGTAAGAGATTAAGAGTAAGAGATTAAGAGTAAGAGAGTAAGAGAGAGAGAGGAGGGGGCAAGCAGCCCCTTTTATAGTGGACCAGGCCTACCTGGCTGTTGCTAGGTAACTGTGGGGAGGAGCATACCTAGCTGTTGCAGGGTAACTGTGGAGGTGGAGTTTAGACAGAATACTAAAAAGTTAGTTCTAGAGTAAGTTTTTGTGGTGGTTTCCTTCACACAGTGACTCAACTGGGTTCCAGAGAGAAAGGTACAGCACCAAAGAAGTGAGAAGTGTACCTCAAAAGGCCATGGGAATTTGGAAGAGTGGGACTGGCATGGCAACCACTCGCCATGGGAACTTAACGACTTGGGTGGAGAGATTTCAGAGTGCTGGGTCAGAAAACCAACAAAGATGGGAACAGGCCTGCCTGCCCACCAGTGCGTGGTCAGTCTGTCTGCTGGTGCCCTGATGGCATAACATGGATTGCTTTTTTAATATTTCACACAACATTAAGCAACCACAGATGTCAGCCCAGACTACTATACTCAGCAAAATATTCAATCACCATAGATGGAGAAACCAATATATAACATGACAAAACCAATTTTAAATAATATCTTTCCACTAACCTAGCCCTACAGAGGATAATAGAAGGAAAACAACAATTCAATGAGGTTAACTATACTCAGGGCTACAGAAGAAATAATCTCACACCATTAAAACTAAAAGAAAAGAATCCCTCAATTTCTGTGTATCTCTGTCTCTCTCTGTGTCTCACTCTGTGTCTCTCTGTAACCGCCTGCAGCTACGGGTGACTGGGTTCACCTGAAAGGAAGGCTGGAAATGAAAGGGGAATGGAGGGCAAGAGAAAATATGGGGCCAAGACAAGGCCTGAAGTTTAATATTTTGCTTTCACATATAAAGGGGAAGCCCCACCCCCAGTGGCTGGGTGAGGGGATAGCTGCCCAGAGGTGTCAAGGCAAGCTCAGCAGGCATTCTCAACTCCTGTAGCAGACTGCAAGGCACCAAGGCTGGCAATGCCATGCCTCCTAGGTCCTATTGTTTATTTGGTCTATCGTGGTAAACAGCTCCATCAGGCCTGCTCAAGGCTGGGGGGAGGGCACATCTTTCTGTCTCTCTTACACACACACACACACACACACACACACACACACACACACACACAAGTCTCAGGGATGCAAAGGTGGTTCAATACATGAAATTCTATCAATGTAATCTACTATGTAAACAAACTGGAAAAAAACATTATTATCTTATTAAATGCTGAAAAAGCCTTTGAAAAAAAAAGCCAATTCCCATTTCTCTTAAAAGTCTTGCAGACATCAGGGATGCAAGGTTCATATCTAATAAAAGGCAATATACAGCCAGCCAATAGCCAACATCAAATTAGATGGAGAGAAATTTAAAGCAAGTCTAGTAAAATTAGTGACAAGACAAGGCTGTTCACTCTCTCACTGTCTATTCTATATAGTATAGGAAGTTCTAGCTAGAGCAATTAGACAACTAAAGAAGACCAAGGGGATACAAATTGGCAAGGAAGAAGTCAAGGTATCACTATTCACAGATTATATGACAGTATACATAAGTGATCTCAAAAGCTCTACCCCAGAACTCCTACAGGTGATCAGCACCTTCATCAAAGTGGCTGGATACAAAATTAACTAAAAAATATCTGTAGCACAATGATGAATGGGCTGAGAAAGAAGTTAGGAAAATAGTACCCTTTGTAATAGCCACAAATGATATAAAATATTTCAGGGTATCCAAGCAAATGAAAGACTTTAATGACAAGAACTTCAAGTCTTTGAAGAAAGAAATTGAAGAAGATATCAAAAGATGGAAAGATCTTTCATGGTCATATATTGGCAGAAGTAATATAGTAAAAAAAAATGGACATCTTACCAAAAGCAATCTACACATTCAATGCAATTCCCATCAAAATTCTAGCACAATTCTTTATGGACCTTGAAAGAATTCTCAACTTCTTATATAAAATTTAAAAATCCAAGATAGTTAAATAATCCTCAACAATAAAAGAACTTCTGGAGGTATCACTATCCCTGACCTCAAGCTGTACTACAGAGCAATAGTAATAAAAACTGCATGGTATTGGTAAAGAAACAGACAGGTTGATCAATGAAATCAAATTGAAGACAGAAATAAACCCATATACTACCCACACTTGATTTTTGAAAAAGAGGCCAAACCCATACAATGGAAAAAGAAAAGCATCTTCAACAAATGGTGCTGGTCCAATCGTTTGCATGTACAAGAATGCAATTAGATCCATATTTATCATCCTGTACAAAACTCAAGTCCAAATGAATCAAAGACCTAAATGTAAAACCAGATACACTACAACTGGAGCTGTTCTCTCCCTGACTCTGTTGCTTGTCGGTGGATCCCGTTCCACTAACTGAGCTGCCTTGTTTGGCCTCAGTGAGAGAAAATGTCCTGAAGTGACATGATGTGATGGGGGATGGAGGGAGTGGGTTGGTGACACGCTGGGTGGGACTCCCCCTTTTCCAAGAAGGGGAAGGGGAATTAAAGGGAGAATCTGTGCAAGGAGGTACTAAGAGAAGAGGTGGGGGGCTGATATTGAGGTATAAATTGAATACATACATACATACATACATACATACATACATAAGAAGTCCAATGGAGTTTTGTGTTTTGATTTTGCATCTTGATTATGTAGTGAATTTATTATTTTATTATTTAAATTGCTTATTTACTAGTCATGAAATTCTGTTTATATAAACATTTTTTACCTATATTACTAAATACCCTAATAAAAAGGAAGATGTCCATAGTCACCCTACAATAAAATATGGCTATAAGAGCCAATAAAGAAACATAAAATCTAATACTCAAGCCAAAAAAATAAGTAAAAAAATTATATTAATCAGAAATCTTTATAGAATATTTCAACATTTCCCACGATGCCATACTGTCTTATTTCTTCAGTTGTCCCTTTCCTTTTGACACTATTTGATTCAATACTGATTTAAAGTTTATTAATATTAATTATACTATGCTATTTCGGGATTAAGGACAAAACAGCAAATTCAAATTCAAAACGGAAACATTTAGGCATGAGATACCTATGGGGATTAATTGTGATCAATTAAAAATGACCTTTTTATTTGTTTTGACCAGTGAAAGTTTTAAGGCCACTAAACTTTTTTTTTCTTGTCTCATACTTGGGGTAAGCCAATAAAATGGCTCACAGTCCTGTTCCTTGACATTAGCAAATTTATTTCTCCTTATCCTATCCACACATACTAGCTACATTGAATAAACAAAGCCTTGTGTCTTCTTGTTTTACTCTGGATCATACATGTACCTTTCCACTTGAGGAACACTTTTATTTTTTACTGTATGAGTGATAAACTTTATCTCATAGCCATTAATGGGTGACTAGGTGCCATTAGTCCCAACACGCAAAATTTCTTGTATTGAGTACTAGTCAGATCCAGCAGGGGACGCTAGGTACCCAAATATAACTGACAAAGTCAGCCTTCTTGCACAGTAACAATGGCTCATTATCCTTTCAGAGAGTAACTTGCATCTTTCATAGTGTTCAGAGTTTACCATCCTTATGGCATAACATTTTTTCTTTAACATTGAACATATCTCTAGAATCATAGTAAACTTGTTCTTAACCTAGTGATGAGGATGAGAAATAGATAAATGAATGAAAACAAAGGATCTTGTTCTGACACATTACTTAGATTCTCCTATAAAACTCCTGGGAAATAGAATTTTGTTGTAGTGGCAACACACTAACATCACTCTGTAATCTAAAGAATATGGCTTATCATTTTGTGGGGTTTTTAATAGTATTTTATTTTTCCATCAAGTAGAGTATGAAATAAGTATGTGTTTCATACTTGAGATTTCTATGTGGAGTGCATGAGTGGATGGGTGCAAAATCTTTATTTGAGATTGGTTGATATCTCTGATAAATTAGCAATCACATGAACCGAATCAGTGGTAATGGATTTCTGAGCTAAGAATACTGCAAAATATCTCAAAATGCGTGTTTAAGTTAAATTTTCATTTACAAAACTTACAGACACTGAGATGTTGATGCTTACAGTCCCAAGTAGATGGCAGGAGAATCTGACTTTAGGAAGAAGATGAGTATATGTTTGGTTTTTCTAATTGTGGAGAATGAGAAGTACATCTGATTCAGAGTTCTAGTAGTAAGTAGAGTAGGGCCTGAAAACATGCTCTAGAGCTATGAAAAATAGCTATAATTTAGTATTGTTTCACAAATCCTATCAAAAAACTTATACTATGCTGATCTTCAGGTTAATATTTGCTAGCACTTTTTTAGTTTTAATTAGTTAGTTACTCAACTAATCTTTCAAAGAAGAAAATGATGAGAATGAAAAAAATCTGCTGTTCTGAAATAAAAGATTTACTTACTTATTCTGGAAATTAATATGGACTACATCTGCTATGTAGAACTGTAAGTAACCAGCTAAAAGGCTCCCATGATTACTCTAAGTTTTTCAGTAGGTAAACTGTTATATCTGACATGGCAACTAAAGCATTGTTTTTGTTCACATGGCATAATTCCTAAGATTCAAGTTGCTCAGATAGATACAGCTGTGTTATTTAATAGCTCAAAAGTAAGAAAAGGGAAAAGCCAAATGTCGTATTTTTATGAATTTCATTTTATACTGTTTTTCACAAGAAGTCAGGAACCAAGAAATTGAAATTAGTAATGATACTTTCAATCAGACGGCAATAGTCTGTTTTGATTGTAGCATACTCTCTACTATATAACTAAATTTATTCTTTGAAATTTTAATTTCCTGTGAATGTCACTGAACTCCTCCCAAAGATTAGAAGGCTGGCTGAAGCCAGGACACATGTCAGTGTGCATACAACTTTCAAACCTCCCCTTTTCATTGCTTTCTGAATTGCCTGGCTATTCTCTTCTCGTACAGAGAAAAATGATGCCCCAGAAATGGAACTTTCTCATCTCTATGCGGGAATGAGCTCATATTCATTTTCTTAGCTCCTCATAGCTTCAGAAAAGATAGTTATTGTTAGCATGGAGCATTCTTAGAGCCAGAAATGTTGTGGTTAGGGCACTTCATCAACAAAATCACACTCGCTCTGCCCTCTCATAAGTGATGCACTCCTGTCCTCACTTCCTATTAAATTGCTCCAGGAAAAAGAGTCTGCCACAACTAGATGGTTTCATACAGAGTTAGTTTCTTTTTCCTCTATCTAACACTTTGGTTTGCAAAAAGTCTTTCTCTTCTAATAAGGTCATACACCATATTCTGTGAATCCTAAGCAGTATCACAAAACATCCAAGTTATGTTTTTATTTAGATAAGATAGATACCCTTAAACGTTGACAGTTACTCTCTTCTTTGCTTTTTGTCATATATCTCTTTCCAAGTATATGAAACCCATCTGATACAATCAAGAAGACCTATGAAATGTCTTCATTTCTGTACTTTATTGTGCTATATATGCTAATATATTATTTATAATATATTTATATTATACAAATGTATGAAATGCTATAGATTTACTTATTTTACAACACACAACAAATTAGCAATATCAATAAGTCAGGTATTTGTAAAACAGTAAGAGGACAGATTTGACAAAAAAAAAATGAAAATGTAGCATCCTTTCCAAATGGTGAGAGGGTGAATTTTTCTTTTTCAAATATCATTGAAACATCAACTTATGGAGGAAAATGGAATAACAATACAACTGAACACACTCAAGCTTGCTCAAAACATAACAATAACTATGGCCAAAAAAACAACTGCAAATGTATTTTCTAAGGAATATTTGAAGAAATGGCTTGTTCTAGGACCAGAATATGACAGGCACAAAGAAAGTATAAAATATTTTATATACTCCTACTATAATTTTTCAAAATTTTTATTGGCTGCTTGCTAAAAATACATACATTTCATGGGAAAATATACAACAATAGGAACACCAAAATAAGTAAATTATAGGGAAAAAAATTCATGAACCCCTGCTGGCAGTAGTAGAAAATGTATAAGGGAACATGGAAGAAGGACTCTTATTTAAAATAGAATGATGATATGTATTCATGAAGTGACATAATTGAAGTCCCTACAGTTTACAGTTATAATAGCAAAGCCAGATCATTTAAGAATCACCAAAAGAATCTCGCTCTTGGGGTAAATTACAATGAGAACCATTCAAATTTACCTAGTCTCAAAGTGACGCCTCAGCAAAAACATATTAATTACCAAGGTAAAAAGAAAAATTATCAATACATTAGATAATATATTCACAATTTTGATCAAGGGACAAGAAGACACTGTAGAACTGCTTTAGCATAAAGGAACTTAATGAGGTATGTTCAACATACATGGAAGAAAGTCTAGACTACTTTCCAATTGGAAGGTGATGCTCTACAAAGAACACATTGGGTCAAATGAAAGAAACTGAATGTGAAAGATATATTATAACAACATTGTGTCATATTCTTATGACTATGGTTTTTATGACTTATCATTTTGTCTAAATAAAGCAATGTCTGTTTCTGTGCCTGTATGTGACAGAGAACAATAAAAAGGCCAACAGACACATCAGCATAAGGAGTATACAGTGGTTCTTTGTACAATTTTTATTTTCATTCATTTTTAAGTATAAATTTATTTTCAAAAATATTTGTTTAAAAGTAAACCCTGAAAGGAAAATGTAATAAACATATGTAACTTACTTCCCCTTACTCAGGAAAGAATTTACATCTGCTACTGTAAACCTGGTCAAAACTCCATGACTGATAAAGTCATGGGGCCTAGAGGGCAAGCTCCATTTGCTGTTTTGCTAAATGAACATGGTATGCCCATAAAATTGCCTTTGAAATATCTATATTTGTGCTCATATATTAGTGCTGCTGTCCACTTGAGTCAGAGAAGCTGTCTTTATAGTGGCCAGCAGTAATTTCAGGGGCCCATGACTGATCAAAGTGCTGAGAATAAGTGACCAATGTTCAAACATAAATGGGACATCTAAATGACCCCCTTCAAGTTTCAAGGAACACCATGGGAATCATGGTAGAGTAAACATAAGAGCTGACAAAAGGAGAAGAATGGAAATCTGAGTCTGAGTTCTGGGTATAATGTCACTGCTGTACTCCTAAATTCATTTCAGTTGAGATCACCTGTACAATACCTGTATAAGATTGGCCCTGCCATCATCTTCTCATGGAAGGTAGAAGGCTACCTGGGGTACACTCTTTAATGAAGATTTATATGCACATAGTGATTGATGAGGGGATGGCTAGAAATTTTACATTGTGGTTTTAGTCAGTGGTAAGGTGCCATGCTTTGATAATCAAGTCCTGACTCATGATTCTGTAAATGGGCCTAATGAAACTTACTGGGACTCACACACACACCCCACAGAAAATCAGACACACATACCACAAAGATGTGAAAGTAAAATTCTGAGAAAGTTGGGAAGTGAAAAGAAGGAGGAAATCAAGAGTGGGGAAAAGACAAGAGAAGGTAACAGGACACAAATATGCTGAAGAATCATCACATGCATGTATGAAAAAGTAATGAAACATATTCTTATATATAATCAGCATATACTAAAAAAAACAGTTAAATGTCTCTAGACCAATATGCAAAGATACTTCAAGTTATAATTCTAGTCATCTCCACTTTGGACCTGAGGTCCCTATAGAACTGCAGTCCTTCTAGTATATAGCCTGTGGAGCATCATTTGACTTAACCTGATTTTCATTTCTTCAAGAATATTTTTAATCCACTACTCCAGCACTATGACTGATCTCCTACCTGTTCTCTGTGTTTTCACTCAGATATGAAGATAAAGTAGAGAAACTCTTGCAACAGATCCAGCCAATCCAGATGTATATAGGCCTATGTCTATAATCTCAACTACTTTGAATGCTTAGTCACAAGAATTTCAAGTTTAACTTCTGCCTGGGCTTCAATAGAAGTTTGTTGTAAACTCAGACAACATATGAGATCCTGTCTCAAATTTTCAAAAGTAAAAATAGATTCCAGCATTTGGGAGGTAAAAGCAGGAGGGGCTCTGTGAATTCAAGTCCAGACTTGTCTACACAGAGAGGACCAGGCTATTTAGGATTACAAAGAGAAGTCTTCTCTCCATAATATATGGGGCTGTAAATCATTGATAATTTGAAAAGCCTTGGATTCAGTCCCTTCTGATACAAAAAAATAGAGACAGAAACAGGAGACTTAGTAAATGATTGCTTTGTTAATATATTGTGAACTGAAAAATTGAACTCCTCCTCCCCACCCAAAGTTTTTATACAGAAATCTTAACTTTCAATGTGACTACATTTGAAGATAGGCTTTGTTGAATAATTATGGTCAAATGAATTAATAATAACAAATAATAATCAGACAGGGTCATTGTCCTAAGAAGAAAAATGGGAGAAATCATGTTTTCTCTCTGTGAGTGCTCAGAGGAAAGGACACAAGGACAAAACCATTCTGTATAAGCCAAGATGCTGGATCTCAAGATAAACTAAGCCCACCAGAAATTTGATCTTAGACTTTCCAGTCTCCATATTTAAGACAATGGATTTTTCTTAAGTCAGCTGGTCTCTGGCTACTTTGTCATGGTAGCCTGAGGACCTGTGTGCCAATTTGTCTGCCTTCTCAACAGTTTCCTCCTCGCCAATTAGTTTTGGTTTACTTAAGAAAACATTTTTTAGTTCACGCGCGTGCGCACTCATGTGTGTTTGTGTGTGTGTGTGTGTGTGTGTGTGTGTGTGTGTGTGTGTGTATGTGTGTAGGGGGATGGGGGTGGGTGTGGGGGTGGGTGTGTGCATTTTTACTTGCCATTATATCCACATATGGAGGTCAGAGAACAAGTTGTGGGGTCAGTCATACCTTTGCACCATATGAGTTGAAATCAGGTCATTAGGCAAGCACCTTTATTCATTAAGCAATGCCATTTTTTGTTTATGGAAACCTGAGTAATTTAGTAGAAGGTCTCCCAGAGCAGAAAGATACAAGAAAAATGAGTACTTCAATAGCATCTCAAACTTTGATTTTACCATAAAAATAACTCACTTTAATTTGAAATTTATGTTTGGCACTATGTTGAGAATTTTGTCTAAATTATCACTTAATTCTAATAATAAATCTCTCTAATATGTGACAGTTTTATCTTGTAGCTCTTTAGCAGTTACAGGTAAACAAAATGAGGCATCAAAACTTAAGATATTTATTAACATCTTCCCAACTGGTAAAAAAAAAAAAGACTTGAAATTCTAATTCAAGTCAAGCTCTTAACCATTTCCAAATGGCCTTTCTAACAGAATTGTGTTTTTAAAGCAAATTCATTATGATTAAACAATAAAACAGCTAGATATATTCTAACTAATTGTGCTGTTTTCTTTTGTAAACTGGATGTTAGAGAGAATGATATAGCTAAGAGAAATATTAGATTATGAAATGATTCATCCTTGTAAGTGATAGAATCTTCATTTACTGAGTATTTTAAGTACACAATACACTGCATCAAACTTTGTGGCACGATAGGTCAAAGTTTCTAATTTTAATCACTTACTCATGTGTATGGTCCCTACCTCCTATTTCTTCAAGGAAAGACAAACATTTACTTTAGTCTGACCCATTATTTGCTGGAGCCTTACCTAAATGCCCATGCTATGTGTCTGTGTCTCTTTCTCATTCTCCGTGATGAACAGGATACACACAACAGAGCCATCTGGCAGTGGGGAGAAAAATGGTGTAAAAATGAGATATGTGTGTGTAAATATAATATTGATGAATGAATCTCTGAGAGCTGAGATGAAAGTGAGGCAGAACTGATAGGTAAATCATCCTGATACCTATGTTAGTGCTGAAATGATGCTCCTCTGCTTCCTCCCTGCTCACAGCAGTGTGGTGACAAGGAATATTTTCAGTTTTGCTGCTGACACAAATACTGAGGCACAAGAAGCAGTTTCGATTTTGCTGCTGAGTAAGCAACCTGCCTTCCAGAGAAAAGGCAACATACAGTGATATTGGCCAACTTACCTACAATGTGTACTTTATGTTCAAATGAAGGTAAGGTGGCATGAAAAACAATCGGATGGAAATATAAGTGAAATGTGAGTGAAGTCAAGTTTCTTCTTTTTGTCTGTGGTTTTCTTCCCCTTTACATTGATTTTGATCTCTAAGTTGAGTGTAAGGTTTGGAAAAGAAAATTCTTAAAATAGGATAATTACTAATCTTTATTAGCATGTACAGTATCTAATATATACTAAATGGCTCCCAAATACCAAACATTGTGCTCTCTTGTTTGCCTTCCAAGCCACTGTGAGGTATAGATCATTATTGTCTCTAGTTTTGCAGGTGATGATACAGCTTAGAGATATTGAGTAACTTACCTAAATGCTTGGATAACAGTCTGATTTCACAACCTCAGTAACATGGTTTTAGTGACCATGGTACACTGATTATCATCTCAAGTGTTTATAAAAACAGCAAGCAGTACCTTAGTCAGAGTTAATACTAGAGACTAGCAAAGTTCATTATCCCTGCCACAGATCTATCAATCTGCAGCTTCTCCAATATTGTTATAATACACAACACAATGTTACAATATTGAGAGTTATTATGAAAAATCCCATTTATCAGATTAAACATTGAATTCCTTAAAGTTTTATTCTTAATAATTGACAGAGCCAAGATTTGAAGTCCAAGAGCAATGTGCTGTCTGTTCTGTCATACTGCCACTAGACCTCTTAACAGGCATCATGTCCTTTCTCCCACATTCTCTCCTTTAGCCTGCTCTGCCTACACAAGTGACATATATACATATTCTTTGAATGCACTATTCTTTGAAAATCTTGGCAGTTCTTTCAAGAGCAATACATTATATTAAGCAATTTCTGTGCACAAAGCACTGGACTATAGAATTTCTTTTAAGGTAGGAAAATGAAATGAGGATACAATTATGTTGAAGAACTCATTTCTTTTCTTCAGTCTCAGAATTGGGGATAACTGTAAAGAAGAAAATACAGATATAAGCATGTGTGACTAATAAATACCAGTATTATATATATATATATATATATAGTCACAGGCTAACTTTTTCTGTCTCCTGGAGTCACATATACAAAATGCCAGGCATCAGAGCCAAATGATAAGTAAATTCTTGTTTCTCTCTCTCTCTCTCTCTCTCTCTCTCTCTCTCTCTCTCTCTCTCTCTCTCTCTCTCTCTCTCTCCCTGTCTCTCTCTCCCTTCCCTTCTCTCTCCCTCCTTCTCCTTCCCTCTCTCTTTTCCTTTCCCTCTCCCTCCTTATCTCTCTCGCCTCCCTAGCTTCCCTTCTCCCTATCTCTCTCCCTCCCTCCCTCCTCTCTCTCCAGAGCATTTATAAAGACATTTAAAATAAATCAAAGTAGCATACGCTTGATTCAGATAAGCTACATGGTAATTTAAAATCTCCCTTTTGCATTGAACAAGCTAGATAAAAGAACACTAACTTCAAATATGTTACTTGAGTTCTAATTATCAGTTACAAGGTAAAAAAGGTAAGTTTTATGTAGTTGCTACTAAAAATAATTTCTACATAGGCTGTTTCTTGAGAAATATATACTATTAAATGTATGACAATATCATATAACATTTTATCTGAGTTCTTTGGACACATTGACTTCGAGAATTTTCTCCATAATTCATTCTGTCCTCAAACTTATCAGGTCATGTTATTCTCTGTGTTGTACGCAGTGAAGTTTAGAGAAACAAGAGAGTCTGGATAGGTTTGAGAATACTCTAGTAAAAATCACAAAGCCTCAGAGCCTTCAAACATGAGATTTCTCTAACTTATGCTACATGTGCCTTGGAAGTCAGCAGGTGCTTGTTGCACAAAGTAGAAACTCACTTCATGCTTCCTGAGTGTATGTGAAGTAGACAAATTGCTAAATGAGACTTTTATTTTATTCAAAAAACATATGAACTGAGCAGGTTATATTTATGCACTTATTAATTTATGGTATATATGTCACAATTAATGATAAACAGGCCATGAATTTGAGAGAAAGCAATGGCAATATACAGGAAGATAGGATACAAATAATGTAGTTACATTATAATTTTACAAAGTAAAAAGGTTAATATAAAAATTAATATAAAAGAAAATGGCTGATCTCAAAATACAGTCTTCAGATTAAACTGTAAACTGTGATTCTTTTTACAGTAAAAATATTCTGACACAAAATACATGCTAAGGCTTCTAAGAGCACTGTTATTTTTTCTTTTCTTTTTACATATAGTATAACAATCTATTTTGAGTTATTATACAACCTACACTGAACATTACTAGGTGCTTGGAAGGAATGCTGGCCATAAGACATGGAAAACTCAGAACAAATAAAACAATGTCAGTACTATAGATGATTTGCTGAAAGCACATACAGCACATAAAATACAAAATCACTAACAAAATGAGTCACATGTAAACATGTTTGGACCCTAGAGATATTTTAAGGCACAAGCATTTACTGGTGCACATGTAGTATGGAATATCACTCCTTTGCCAACTCTCTTATCTCATCATGCTTCAGCTTTATTATCTATGAAACAAGGACTATGATTGGTATTCATAAATTAATACTATCTAGAAGTGATGTGATGGAAAATGGAATAATAAAATACACCTCAGAAAATTTAATGATAGAATTCCTTTCAACTATGCAAACTCATTAAAACATAGATATTGTCACAATAAAAGATGTAATTCTAGCAATCAAAAGGCAGCATTTTTTAAAGAATTCTTACAGAGTAAAGTTATCTAATGTTTTGAAGAAGGTACCACAGTGAAGTATGTGCACACCTACACACAGCTATACGAATTTTAAAGATAGATAGATAGATAGATAGATAGATAGATAGATAGATAGATCAATAGATAGGAGATACAGAGAAAGAGTCACACAGAGAGATTGTTCTAAAAATTATCAGATTGCTACCACAGTGGATGCTTAAGAATGTACACAGCTTCTAACCAAAAGTTTTTTCAACTAAAGTACTTAATTTAAGAGCAAAAGATACGCCGGGCTGTGGTGGCACACGCCTTTAATCCCAGTACTTGGGAGGCAGAGGCAGGCAGATTTCTGTGAGTTCGAGGCCAGCCTGGTCTACGGAGTGAGTTCCAGGACAGCCAGGGCTACACAGAGAAACCTTGTCTTGAAAAAAAAAAAAGAGCATAAGATACATGAATAAGAGTAGAAAAATGTCACAAGAGACGTCCCAAGTCTTATATCTTATTCATTATTGAAATGTTATCAAGTCAAAGAACATTTCTGGGTGTGCATCCAGTAATATCTATTATAGACTTATAGAACAGAAATTCTTTTCAAAGATTTTTTAGAGCTTTGTCCATGACTTACTTTTTTTTCATGTATTGATAAGTTTGTCACTTCTGAACTGAAACTGAATATCAGTGACTTATCCCTGAGAACATATGTACAGGCAGCATTATACAAACTAAAAAGGTTATGTCTGTATTTTGTAACACATAGAAAAGGGGAGAATTATGTAATTTGTTATAATCTAAACAAATAAAAGGAATATTTTTAGAAGTACATTTCTTCTCATGTCAAATTTGTTTGAATTTTTATCATAAAAGCCTGATCAATTGAGTAGCAGTAATATGATGATATTGGTGTGCATGTTATATACCTACCTACTCCACAAATGCATTCATCATGACCACATTAGTGCTGAAATATAGTTTTAAATAATATAGTCACGTTGTTTAAATAAATTTTAATAAGGATATACAAGAGAAAGTAGAAGCATAAAAAGGAAATGTGCCATTTATATTTTTAAATTTTGATATCATTCACTTTCCAAATGAGAGTAGGATGAAATTAAACATACTAAGAACCAGCAAAGGTCAATATGGGAACCAAAGTGCTGACATTAGCCTTTGGTTAGTGCCCATAGATAATCCAGTCCATTAACTCACTAATGGAATTGTTGTTTTAATCTAATAACCTTGAGTTAAAAGCTCAACAATCTTTTTTCAGCATTTTTAAAAATTCAGTTTTATTTTTCAGAATCAAAAATGCAACTTAGTGATTCATTTTTAGTCCTTCTTTAATGACCTTTGAAATTCTGTTATATGAAAAAGACACCTAAGAGACTTTTATACTTACTCTTTTTTATTGTTGTTGTTTTGGTTTTGTGAGACAGAGTATAGTTTATAGTGTAGTTCTGGCAGTCCTAGAAGTTGCTCTGTAGACTAGGTTGACCTCAAACTCAGAGATCCACCTGCCTCTACCTCCCAAGTGCTGGGATTAAAGGCATGTGCCACCACTGCCTGACCATAGTTATTCTTTTTATTAGTCCTTGAAGATTACTGAAACTCTGAAGACATTCTGAAATATAGTTTTGAACTGGAAAGAAAATCTTAATTTTGACATTTTCTCGACACTATGTATTTAATAATAAACCATCCTTAAATTTAAGGGTGAACCTCAGTAATTCCATCCTAAACAGTCTAAGCCTATAAACTATACTCTGTTTCATAAAACCAAAACAACAACAACCACAATAATAAAGAGTAACTATAAAAGTCTCTTAGGTGTCTTTTTCATGTAACAGAATTTCAAAGGTCATTAATTGAAATTAGGGTATATTATGTAGCATTTCACATAACATATTTCTTCCAGATACCTGTACATATTAAAACTCTCAGATTTCTTCTACACACTCATTCTGAAAGATTCATTAGATATATTGAAATTCTGGTACATCTTCTTAGTCTGAAAGTATATGACTGTGGTCTCTCTCTAAACTAGACATCTAGCATAACAAGTTTTCTATATTTTCATCAAAGTAATGGTCTAAAATATTGGTGGACCATGAAATTCTCTTACATGATTAACTCTTTGCCCAGCTTATATTCCATTCATGGAGGGAACATTCTTCATTTCTAATTTCAGTTTCAATCACATACCAGAGACGAATGCAGTCCTAGTAATTATACAGCATGAATTGGGTTATTGGCTATTGATAAACTTTTAGTGGAGGTTTCACCAGTTTGGGTGAACATAAATGTTTTCTATATTCTTAAGTAATGTAGAGCTCATTCAGGATATTAGAATTGTCCTTTGTTCCAAAATGAAGATTCCTTTGTTGAATGATTTCTGTCAAGGCACTGTAAAGTTTCTCTATTTCCCTCAGGGAAGCTCTGGACTAGAAAAATTAAAACCAAATACAAACATTTCAAGTGATTATTCTGACATATATATATATATATATATATATATATATATATATGTGTGTGTGTGTGTGTGTGTGTGTGTTTAAGGAGTCTGTTGCCTTGTAAAGTTTTTTTTATTTTCTAAATATATATTTAACCACAATTGCATATAAGAATTCTTTTTCCTTAGGAGGTGGGTTATCTTTTCTTAAATAGTTATTTGCTATAAAAAGATAGGAAAACCTTACCTTAACACACACACACACACACACACACACACACACACACACACTGCCCTGAGCAAAGTTGTTTAAGTCTGATATTTTCTTGATCTAATATGGAAGAAAATGTTGAGAAAGAATTGGATTGTTTAGTGTTGCATATCCAGATCTGGCCTGTCTGTGTCTTGAACATAATATTATTTAAGATGACTATTTTTATTGCTTTGCTTGGACCAAGGGGACAGGTCAATTGATGAAAGTCAATATTACCACTGTCAATCAAGTTGGGAAGAAGCTAAGAACATAGAGTGCAAATACATCTCCCTTTGATATAGCCAGGGAAAGCTAAGCTTGGAGACCTAGGAGGTGACATTCTTAAAAAGAGACTTGTGTTTGTGAGAGGGGAGATACATGGCAACTGAAAGAGGGGTAGAAAAAGAGAAAGACTTTTATGAAAGAGATATTTATGTTTTATATCTAGTTTCCTGTTTTCCTGTTTCCTCGTATTACCTATACGTTTTTATTAATGTTAAAACCATAACCTGGTTGTATTTAGGAATTAAAATGTGCCTCACACTAAGAGGAGCATCTTAGCAAAGATAAAAATATCAACAGCAACAACAACAACAAAAAACCTAAGGCAGCCAGCCATCTGAAGTAATGGATTTGGTGACTATTAAAACAAATTTGTGGTAGATAGCAGAATAGTGGTTTCGTGAGGCTGAAAAAAAAGCTGGCATCTGTATTGGAGCAAAAAGAGATTGGGTAATGGGTAAATAGTTGCTATCAGACAGAAGGAATACTTTCTGGTGTTCTAAACTGATGATTATTTTAGTTAAAAAATATTGTATCATTTAAGTCAAAATGATCAGAAGAGAGTACCTTTAGTATCTTAATCACAAACAAATTGTAAGTGTTAGAGATAAAGGATAGCCTAAGAATCCTATTTTAGTATTTCTGGATGTTTAAATGTACCAAAATATTACTCCATAAAAGTATACACTCATTATCTCTCATTAAAAACTAACTATAAGCAATGCACTTCTGTCTTAGGTTGGTAAGGCTCTGTGCAGAATATTACCTGTCCTTGGCTTGCCAACCTGTTAATTTAATATTTTAGTTAAAAAAATTGTATCATTTAAGACAAAATGATCAGAAAAGAGTACCTTTAGTATCTTAATCATAAACAAATTGTAAATATTAGAGATAAAGGATAGCCTAAGAATCCTATTTTAGTATTTCTGGATGTTTAAATATACCAAAACATTACTCCATTAATTTAATAACTCTGTCTGGGGGTCCATTTTCAAGTTCAAGCCATGTACTTTGGCTGCCAACATATTGATGTTGTTAAAGACAAGCTTTAACACGATAGAGAGGAATAAAAGTATTCCCAGGACAAAAATGGCTAGCATGATCAAGTTATATATGCCATTCTTGAAGCTTGACAAAAATAGAAATACTGACCTCAGGCCATGAATAATTTTATCTGCAGTATCTACCACATCAATGCTCAGCAGAGCAGCATTCTTGAAATTCATAATCTCAGTATGCAAAGTTAAAACTTCTAGAGAGGTGTTAGAATTATGCCAAATACACTTCAAGTGTCTTTAAACCTCTTCCTAATTATAATGACTACCACTGTAAATTTTAGAACTAACATGAATCCCATGCTATTTGGCATAACACTCGAGATGGCTCCTTTAAATTCTGAATCTCCTTCTGAACCTTGAAGTGTGTTGTTTCCTAATTTCTTTCTCAAACCATTTCTCATTTGTATATAGAAGAGCTACCATTTTTTATTAGTTAATTTTGTACCAGCTGCTATGCTAAATGTGTTTTCAGCTGTAGGAGTTTCTTGGTGTGATTTTTATCTGAAAATAAAGGTACTTTGACTTCTTCCTTTTGAAAGGGTATGAACATCGCTGAAGGAAGACCCCAGAATCAGATAGCATGCAAAACCAAAGAGCATTTATTCTGCAGAAACAACCAGCATGTGGGGGTTAACCATTCTTTGAAATAGCAACCCCAGACAAAGGCATGCAGGCCTTCTTACAGAGAACTGGGGGAAACTCTCTAGAAGGATAGGTAATCGAAAATTTCATTGGTGGGTGCTCAGGGGTCACAGGTGATCAATGGTCTACATTCCTATGTCATGAATGTTCAACCATGTAATGAAATAAGGCTGTCCAGCACAGATGGCCCATTCTGAGATAAGATATTTCCCCATTTTTGAGATTATCCCCAGGCTGTTTTGGGGGAGGGGGGTTTATGACCTTGTTCTTGATTTTATGGTCTGTTCTTAGAGCTGGTGTGTTATGACTTAGTTCCTGGGACTCATGGTCTATTCTTGAAGCTGTTGCCTTAAGGCCTTTTTTAAAATCAGGCTTGGTCCTTAAAATAGAGACAAATGGGGTTTATGTTGCCCTTTCACTTTCTTGTTTGTATCTCCTTGATCTCCTTTAGTTGTCTTATAGCTCTAATTCAGACTTCAAGTACTATATTGAATAGGTATGGAGAAAGTGGACAACTTTGTCTTCTCCATGATTTTAATAAAATTGTAGTTTCTCTCCATTTAATGTGGAGAATAATGAAGTACCTTTATTTGGTTAAGGTATCTCATTTGTATTCCTAATCTCTTCAGGATTTTAATCATGAAGGGGTGTTAAATATTGTCAAAGGTTTTTCTGCATCTAGTGAGATGATCATGTAGGGTTTTTTTTCTTTCAGTTATTTATATTGTGGAAAATATTTAGTGATTTTTATATATTGATTCATCTGTGCATCTCTAGGATGAAGCCTATTTGATCATGGTGGATGATCTTTTTATGTGTTTTTATTCAATTTGCAAGTATTTTATTGAGAATTTTTTCATCTGTGTTCATATGAAAAACTGGTCTGTAATTCTCTTTGTTGTATCTTTATTTGGTTTAGGTACAAATGCAACTGTGACCTCATAAAGCAAACTGGACAATGTTCCCTCAATATTTTGTGAAATAATTTGAGGGGTATTGCAATTAACTCTTGTTTAAAAGTCTGGTAGAATTCTGCACTAAAACCATCTAGTCCTGGTTTTTTTTTGTGGGGGAGGGAGACTTTTAATGACTACTTCTATTTCATTTTGGTTTATAGGTCTGTTTAAATTGTTTATTTGATCTTGATTTAATTTTCATAAATGGTATGCATCAAGAAAATTATCCATGTCTTTTAAGTTTTCCAATTTGGTAGAGTACAGCTGTCTTAGTTTGGGTTTTATTGCTGTGAAGAGATGCCATGACAACAGCAACTCTTATAAAGGGAAACATTTAATTGGGACTGGTTTATTGTCTCAGAGGTTTAGTTTGTTATGGTTAAGGCAGAAAACATGGCTACGTGCAGGTTCAGGCATACATGGTTCTGGAGAAGGAGCTTAGAGTTCTACATCCAGATATTCTAGCAGGACAAATGAACTGGCTTGAGCTTCTGAAACCCCAAAGCCCAAACTCTAGTGATGTACCTCCTCCAACAAAGCCACACCTAGTCCAACAAAGCCACACCTAATAGTGCCACACTCTGTGGTCCTATTTTTGCCATTTTCTTTCAACCAATCACATTCCACTCATTGGCCCCCACAGGCTTGTAACCATAACATAATGAAAAATTGCATTCAGTCCAATTTCAAAAGTCCTCATCCATAGTCTATGATAGTCTCAACATTGTTTAAAAGTCCAAAGTTTCTTCAGAGAAACTGTAACTGTAGCGCCTTATGAAATAGAAATCAGATCATGTATTTCTAATTTATAATGACACAGGATATATATTAGCATTCCAAAATAGTGGAAACAGAACATTGTGAGGGAATACTAGGTCAAAGCAAGACTGAAAACCAACTGAGCAAACTCCAAATTCTGTATCTCCAATTCTGAGTTCAAAATGCTCTTCAGATCTCCAACTCTTTTCAGCTTTGTTGACAACATTCTTCTCTCTCTTGGATGTGTTACACTTCCTGTTAGTAGCTTACTTTGGTAGGTATTCCATGATACTGGCACCTCATATCTTTCGGTCTCCATAGCAATCTAAGCTTCACTTTCAGAGTTTCACAAAATGGATTCTCTAAGCTTCCAAGCAGGGTTGCTAATGACATCTTTATGAGCCTCAGCATCTTTCCTTAGTTGTAGAAGAAAATTTCATGAACCCTTCTATCCTTGACTCTAAAGGTAGAACCAAGTGGCCAAAGCTGTTTTACTGACTACCAGGGCTGGAACATGGTCTCCTTGTTCAATTACATCTTTATCACATTACTGTTTTTGAAGGTTTACTTCACTGCCTAAGCTTGGCTGTCCTGGAATTCACTCTATAGACCAGGGTGGTCTTGAAGATAGAGATCTGCCAGCTTCTACATTTTACATTCTGGGATTAAAGGTACACACCACCATGTCTAGACCCAAAGCTGTTCGTTAATTCCTTTTCACTAGTTGGAAGCTTAACTAGGTGGGTGGGCTTAACTTGCCCTGACATCATCTCTCCATTTAATTCCATCTACCATAAGGGTTTTCTTTGATCTGTTTTTCTCCTTTAACACAAGACTTATCTCCATTTTACTTCCTGGTACCCCTTTTCTCCTCAGTCTGAACACTTTGTATTTTTTCTTGCTCATGTTGGAATGTTGGACTCTAAGATCCAGACCAGGGAACAGGCTCCTACAGAATCACACATGGACAGAGGGTTTGCTGCAACTGAAGAATGAAAAATTATAAAATCATTTTTATAGAATATATATATGCTTTTTAAGTTCTGTTAGGGACATGGAAAATTTTCTCTGAAACAAGCCAGGCTGGTTTCAGGAACTGGCTGTAAAGAATGAAAGTCATTCAGGTGGCAAAACACAATGACCGGGCTGTGGCTCTATGGCTGGAACAAGTGAGAAATAGTTAATAAATAGTTGGTAAATGACAGGGTAAGGCACAGTGACATGGTAAAACCACATTTTTGAGAAGAATGAGTATATTGAGTAATTTTCATGACTATAAACCATTCAGGGTGGGTTTCTCTGGAATGTTTCACTATTCTTATGTATCCTTGACAACCCATCATCCCCCTTCCCACTCCCCTGGTTTATGGTCTACCCCTTTAAAAACCCTCCTCAGACTGACTGACTTGGTCAAACTCCTGCGAAAGTGTGCAGTTTGACTGCTGGCTGCCAGCTCTCTTCCCTAATAAACCTCTGCTGATTGCATCCAGGTATAGTGTCTTGGAGTTTGTGGGTGGTCGCGACTTCCTGAGACTTGAGTAAGGGTCTCCCTTGTTTGGGGGTCTTCACAACAACATGAGTTTTAATGATGGGGCTCTCTCGAATGCAGGCAAGAGAACCCCCAACAAAACCTTGGGAGCAGTTCTTATACAGAGTTCACGAGGGCAATCGCAAAGGACCACAAAGGCTGCCCTTCCCAGGTTAGGTGACTAAGATTCACACATTACTTTTATGACAATGAGTGTCTTTCGTTTGCCCAGGTTTATTATTTTTAGGGTCCAGCTTCCTGACTACCTCCCATCCTGGAATGTGTCTCTGTGCTCTGGGCCTTCCCCAAGTTTCCTTCCAGGAGGTCTGAGGAATGTTAATCAGCCTCTCCCTTCCTCCTCTGAATGTTAATCCAGCAAGTGTCCTCTAAGGAATGTACTCCTCCCAGAATGTGTCCCGGGGCAGTGAATTCTAAGTTCAAACCTGAATATCTGACACTCAGCGTGCTCCTTTTCATTATAAATCTTCATAAGAGTGAACACTAATGATCATACAACAGAGTCAATACTAGTCTGTTTTGGGATTTTCTCTGCCAAGCAATTAATCTAAAACTCTGCACTTTAGCCTCAGGCAGACTGTTTGGACAATGGCAAAAGGCAGCCATATTCTTAGCCAAAGTATCACAAGAACAGTCTCTAGGCCACATACTAAAGTTTTTCTCCTCTGAAACTACTTGACTCAGGCTCCCAAATTTCAAATCACCCTCAGCACCACTGTTTTCCATGCTCCTACTTCTATGGCCCATTAAGCACCACTTAAAGCATTCAACTGCTTCTCTAATTTAAAGTTTATTTTCAAAAGTGTGGTTGGGCTTAGCACAGCAATGCCCAACTCCTAGTACCAACTTCTATCTTAGTTAGGGTTTTATTGTTGTGAAAAGACACTAGGACCATGGCAACTCTTATTAAAAAAAAAAAAAAAAACATAATGTAATTGAGGATGACTTACACTTTCAGAGTTTTAGTCCATTATTGTAACTATGAGAAACATGGCAGTGTACAGGCGGCAAACAGGGTGATAGAGAAGGAGTTGAAAGTTCTACATCTGGGTCAGCTGACAACAAGAATTGAATTCTTGTTTGACCTTATGTAACCCCAAAGCCCACCCCCTAGTGATATACCTCCTCAACACCTACCCCAACAAGGCCAAGCCTCCTAATAGTGCCAAATCCTGTGGACCTATTTGGGCCATAGTCTTTGAAGCCAACACAAGTTTTTAAAGTATATTCTTACAATTCTCTGAACTGCTTCAGTATCTTTTGTTATAACTCGCCTTTGATTTCTAATTTTGCTAATTTGAAACATCTTTCTCAACCTTTTAGTTAATTCAGAGAATAGTTTATAAATCCTATTGATTGTCTCAAAGAACCAACCCTTTGTTTTATTGATTCTTTTTCATTTTTGTTTTTTTGCTTGTTTCTATTTTATTGATTTCAGCCCTATGTCTGATTATTTTTTGCTATCTACTCCATTTGGGTGTGATTTTTTTTTTTCTTTTTGAGATTTTAGGGCAGAGGTCGAGGAGAGGCTGTAGCAGAAGGTCAGCTACAGAGCTAAGGATGACACTGGTGATTGAAATTGAAAGAACAGAAGGAGAGATGAAGATCTTCAGTTAGCCTACCTGCTTAGCTGGCAGAAGTAGCCTGAGGTTTCCTTTGCAGTGGCGGCTGGAGCAGTGGGCTTAGATAAAGCAATCAGTGTGTGTGTTGGGGTCGGGGCAGGGATTGTTGGGGAAGATCTGTAGGATTTACTGGAGTTAGGTCAGAAAAGAAGGGGACACAGCAGGTAGTCTGCTACAGAGCTAAAGGTTAGTCTTGAAGATTGGATTTGGAAGAGCTGATTGAGAGGTAAAAATTAGCAATTAGCCTACCTGCTAAATTTCTAAGGGGTGTCTACTGGAGTTGGGGGATGGGATAAAGCAGTAAGTGGGAGTAGAACATTTAGGGGAGTGAGATCACTGGAATTCTCTGACCCACTGGAAGTGGGGAGGTAGAGGAAAAAGAGGCCTCTGCGGGTGGTCAGCTATGTTGCCTTAGATGAGACTGCAGGCCTTGGATTTAGAGGCGAGGAGAGAGGAGTGAAGATCTGCAGTTACCCTCCCTGCTTTCCTGGCTGGAGTGACCTGTGCATTCCCAGGAATGCCTGCTTTGGTTGGGGGATGGGATAAAGCAATGAGTTGGGGGAAGGAGGTTTGGAGGGGGATATTGATATGGTCCTGGAGATGGGGGTAAATAGGAAGGAGAGGCCACAGTTGGTGGTCTTCTACAGTTCAAGGGTATGAGACTATGGGATTGGATTTGGATTTGGAAGAGTTAAAGGAGAGGTGAAGATCTGCTGTTGACTTACCTGCTTTCCTCAATGGAATCAAGAACACCTCATTTTTAAATTTAACTTTTTAATGATTCCTTGTGAATTTCATATCATACACTCCAATCCCTCTCTTCTCTTTATGTACTTGTACCTGCCCTCAACCCTTGCAACTTTTCTAAACAAAAAAAAATATCTCATTGTAGATGCTGTGGTGTGTCACAGTGTGTCCCACAGTATACCTTTTTGTTTACACATCTTTACTTGGAAATGTTCATAGCAATGAATCATTGGTCCTATTCCAGGCCCCTGGCTTCTGTTACTCTATCAATATGGGATCCTCAGTGGCACCCCTCCTAGAAATCCTGTTGTTGCCCCGTGTTATGGAGATCCTCCAGCTTTAGATCTGTAGGACTGGCCTCTTCGTGTGTCCCAGGAGTTGATTGATAGGGTAGAAGCTGGATCTGGGTTCAGGTGGTCAGCATGCCAGCTCTTCCACACCAACACCACCAGAACAAGAACCTCTTAGCACAGATTAAATGCATTTAAAAATAAGAGTGGCTGCAAGTGCATTCTCCATGAGGCCAACAATTGAGCTGCTCCTAGCCCCCAAACTCAGCATTGTAGAAGTATAACAGTTCTTAAGATGTCCAGGACACTATCCATAGTAGACTGTGGCATTAAGACAATGCCTTGGTTAGGTTGCAGCATTCTTGGAAAGAGCTGCACTAGAAAAGTATTATCACCCTAACTATCTTCCTTATCTTTCTTCTCCTGGAAGCATCATATCTAGATTGTGGTTTGAAATGTTTCTTCTTCTCTTTCTTTTCCCTTCTTCAGAAAAATTCTTTTGTGCATGATGCATATAATTTGGTATATCAGTGTAAGGGTCCATGATTTGCAGAAGAATGACACCCTGAACTCAAATAGTATGTAAACACAAAGAGTGCTTTATTCTGCAGAAGTCCAAAATACTGGGGTTTTCCTATTACCAAGACATAGAGACACCCAACTGAGCTTGCAAGCCTGATTTAAAGCACATTAGGCAATTCCCAGGGAGGTGATCTCTTTGTTAATCTGTTGGGTCCATCTTTATCCATCTCTATGGACATTCCATTATCAGAGTGTGGGGGCTGGAAACTTCCTGGGGAGATCTGAAACTGTTGGCTGAAGAAGTAGCTGAGGAAGTCTGGAAACTACTGCTGACCCATTGTCCTTACCTCAGGCCAGGTGTCAGGGAGGCTTCAGAAGCCTAGACTTGCATGGAATTGTCCAGTTCTTGGAAACATATTTAGGCCTAGTCTCCTTAACTGTCAGTTTGAAGCCTGCCATGGAATCAGCCTAGCCTAGCCTTCTAATCAGAACTATACATGGAGCAAATAATGGTATGGTACCATCACAGTTACAGGAACTAGTAGGTGAATTGTTTAGGGGAAATTGGAAAATTTTTGAACAAAAGATGCTAGGGTGATTTTAAATGAATATAAAATTACCTAACCAAATAGACAATCTATAAACACAGATATAAATGCACAGACTTCCTTTCTGTCTGATTTTTGAAAAATCATAATTGTATCAGAATTAAATATTTATTAAATATGTTAAATATTTTCTAAATGGTTCCTTTTAGTTATTTTTAATGGAATTGGAAAGTTCTTCACTGTTGATAAAGATAATAATAATAATATTTTTCTTCTGATATGTAACAAACTGATATATCCAGTCTGAGGTATTAAGGACAATATTTATGGAACACTTTGTAGCAGGTCCTGTGCTATGAATAGTAACTGTAAAATTAGGAGAGAGATGATGTTTCTACCAATGACATATATAATTTTGAACTCATAGTAAACTGTAAGAAAGCCCTGGATACTTTTGAAGTCAGGGATAAAAGGCATAAAAACAAGTTCCTTAGGAAATAGTAAGACTGGCTTAAATAAATCTTAGCTACCTAGCTTTAGTAGGACTGATAGTGGGCATATGTGTGTGTGTGTGTGTGTGTGTGTGTGTGTGTGTGTGTGTGTATGTTTATGTATGTATGGAAAGATTATAATATAGCCACAAACATATACACATCCCTACTAATATTCAATAAACCTTGTTAGTTCTATGAAGTAATATACTATATTTTCTCACAATTTAAATGAAAGAATAAAAATATATATGAAATATGTTAGAAAATACATGGAGACTATGTCACAGTTGCCTCTGAAAAAGAAATCTGGGTGTCTAGGTGAAAGAGACACTTCATTTTGGGTAATACGCTACAGGTATACATAACTTATTTAAAAATTAAAGAAATTTTGTTTTAAAAATGTATTCCAGAATAAACTACATCTGTTATTTGTTTGTTTGTTTGTTGAGATATGATCGTATATAGCCCAGGCTATTCATAAATTTATTCTATAGTCCAGGTTGTTCTCAAAGTTCTGATTACCCTGTATTGTTCTCTGAAGTGCTGTGATTACAGGCCACAACCTTCATGTTCCAGTGGGGATTGAGGGCATGTGCATCACAGTCTACAATGAACCTGTGGGAGTCAGAAAATAGCTTATGGAAGTTGTTTCTCTCCTTCTACCTTGTAGGTCTGGGGCTGATACTCAAGTCATCAGGCTTGGTAACAAGTGCCTGAACCCAGTGAGTCACCTCATCAGTCCATCCACCCATCATAATTTTTGAGATAGTCTCTCATTGAATATGTACTTCATCATTTCAGTTATAATTGCTGGCCAGCAAGTTTACAGGATCCAACCTTCTCCACCATTCCAGTGTTGGTATTAAAACTATTCCCTGTTGTGCTATGATTCAAGCACAGCTCACCATGCTTATTTAGAAAAAAAGTTTATCCAGCAAGTCATCTCTCCAAGCCTCTTATTTCTTTCATGTTGGCTTGGGAATTGAATTCAGAGCTTTTGTGCTTGCTAGACAAGTACTCAATTAATAGAAATTAATACATCCTCAGCTTGTAGTGTGTGTGTGCATGTGCGTGTGCATGTGCGTGCATGTGCGTGTGTGTGTGTAAGAGAGAGAGAGAGGAGAGAGAGAGAGATGCATATGTATGTGTGTTCTGGTGTATTAACCTGTGCATGTGTCATTTTGAGTAGGAATAAAATGTTTTCATTTTTACTGAGGTCCACATCTCAAATAATTTTCACTAGTAAACCTTATTTGAATTGGAAGATCAGCTTATTATCATAGTTTTCATTTCACTGATTAGTGGAATCGATTTATTAAACCCTCTTTATGCCATCTCTCCTCCTAAAGCCATTTTCAGTCAAAGAAGATACTTTTTTTTCCCAGAAAATTACCATTGGTATCAATATAACTAAAGGTATTGATACAGGTGCACTTTCTGTGCTAGAGCATTCAGACAAGATAATATGGTCTCTATGAAGGTAGCATTTATATTTTTCTTAATAGGAGGGGAGACAGAGAATATTTAATCAATGAGAGGTCAAAATAAGATACTGGTAAATACTGAAAATATAACATAGAAAAAATGAATTATAAGAATGTCATAGAAATGTCAGCAAAGTCAATATGCATTATATGAGAAACAGGTATTCCTCCAGTGATCTAAAGCAATATTGGAGTTCAGTGAAGAGCATTTCTCTTTGTTCTTGTCCGAGTGACATGCAGCAGCTCAAATGCTATGCAATGTCACTTCCCAGGACACAGGGGACCTCAGTAGCTTTATGGAATTACAGGCTCAGCAAGAAAGTGTCATTGAAATAAAATTTGAGAGGGAGGGATAATTGTATTTTGAATATGGACTTCTCAATTGCAAGATAGATTAAAATTTTTGATGAAAAGATATTTGTAGATTTTAGAAGCTTAGGAACCCAGAACATAAATGTAATATACAATAAATTGGAGACATTGCTATTTTGATACTTCTATAATACTAATTTCTAGAAAATCATTTCTTTAGAACGTAGCTTTGGAAACAGAGAGGGCAATGAGGAAAATCTTTGTTAAGTTCACATTGCCTTTCCGGGCCAGAAACTCAATCTTGACAGTAATTCAAAGATCCTGGAATGCTCATCAAATTAAAAAAAAAAAATGCTGACATACAAAACAAAATACAAATTACTAATTTTTGCCTAAAATAATCTGTAACATGTGCTACAATAATTAAATCCATTAATTGGTATATTCTGTTCTATTCTTTGATGATTTTACACACACACACAAACACTATATATATATATATATATATATATATATATATATATATATATATATATCCCATTACCTTCTTTTATCTCCCTCTCATTCCTGTTAACCTCTCTGTTTTCCCAACAAGTTTCCTGTGTGTGTGGCCCACTGAGCTTAGTGAAGGTTGTTTGCATGACTGTGCACAGAGAGTTATTCATTGAAACATAGGTATGATAGAAAATTTTTATATGTTATTGTGGTTTAAATAAGAATGAGCCTCTATAGGCTCACATATTTGAATGCTTAATCACCAGCGAGTGAACTGTTTGACATGATTTGAAAGATTAGGAGGTATGTCCTTGTTGGTGTAAGTTTGGCCTTGATTGAGGAAAGTATATCACTGATGATGAACTCTGAGGTTTCAAAAGCCCATGCCAGGCCAGGCACTCATTCTTTCTCTCTGCGTTTCTAGATCAGGATGTATATCTCAGTTACTTTTCCAACACCACACCTTCCTGTGTATCATCATGCTCTCTTTCATGATGATAATGGACTGAACCTCTGAAACTGTAAACAAGCAAGACCTCAGTAAAATGCTTTCTTTGTATAAGAGTTTCTTTGGTCATAGTGTCTCTTCACAGCATTGGAATAGGGATTAAGACATGTGACAACTCAGATTATAATCCCAAAGTGATAAAAAATAAATTTAGGGGTAAATCAAGGGGGGGGGTTCCATATGGTTTTCATTACTATTGCCACCAAAAGAAGATGATAGAGCATCAATTTTAATTAGAGGACTTGAACTACTGAAAAAACGTTTATACCAGTTCTCTGGTATCATTTGTCCTGCACTATTCAAGAATTGACCAATCAATTTCTCTTATCAGACCCTTAACTTTATATGTACCATGGATTAAGCTTTGTCTAATGCTCTCTTCCACATTTATTCCATAAAATATGCTTTTTGTTATGTTTGCACTTATCTGAGTTTGTTCATTATATGTTGCTATGTAACCATAATTCAGAGTTAAGAAGGAGCCTCATTCTAACTTCTAAAATCACTTAGATGGAAGTACTTTTTATAGCTTTTATATAAGAATAGTTTGAATATATTAAAATTTGTCAATAAAAACTTAAATATGTCTTCACTTTCTTTTGAATGGTTTAAATGTATTTTATGCACTAAATTATGTAGCACGGTGTTATTTATTTTTATTAGGATAGATAAGGCTATAATCACACAAGTCAAGGAACTTAACCACATATTCTCAGTGCTTGGATTCTAACTCATTCATTATTAAATCCAAGCATTCTAATGATCCTCCTCTTTTTTTCCTATGTTTTTGTGTATATACATGTATTTATGCATATTTTCCTCTTAACATTTTACAAAGCCTTTGATTCAAGGAACTTTTTTTTTATCCACAGCACAGAAAGACTTGCTGGTTGAGATATTGAAAATATTTGGTATTTTGATAGTCTAATATGGAAATAAACTAAATGTACAACAATAAGGAAGATTGAATAAAATAGTGCTTTCATACAAGAGTTCTATATTCTTTAAAGTAATAATATAACCTGCTGCTTATTGTCATGAAAATATTCTTTAAATTTGTGTCAAATGAAAACAATTCACTTTTATGCCAGTATATTAATTTTCTGTCATTGTGATAAAATACTCTGACAAAATGCAACTTGAGGAAGAAAGGGTTTATTTTAGCTTGTACCTCCACTACGATAGAGACCATTGTGGTGGAGAATGTATGATGGCAGTCAGGAAAAAACAGTGGCAGGAACAGGAAGCTGACTTGTCACATTTTCATCAAAACACAGGAAGCAGAAACAGAGAAAACGGAAAGTAGGAGAAGCCTATAAACTATCAAAGTTCATCCCACTGACATACAGCCTCTAGCAGGGCTCCTCTTCCTAAAGATTTCATATCCTTGCCAAACAGCACCACCAGCTGGGACCAACTGTCCAAATACATAAGACTATAGGAGACATTTCTATTTGAAATTGCCACAATTAGTATAGGGAATTTTGCTTAATTTTTATAAAAGTTTTTCATGTATGCTTAAAAAATAGAAGGCATCAGGCACCCACCTCTGTATTTGTCAGGCTCTGGCAGAGCCTCTCAGAAAATAGTGATATCAGGCTCCTGTCAGCAAGCAGTTCTTGGCATCCACAATAATGTCTGGGTTTGGTGTCTGTGTATGGGATGAATCCCCAGGAGGGGCAGTCTCTGGATGGCCTTTCCTTCAGGAAAAGGGATAACATTTGAAATGTAAATAAATAAAATATCCAATAAAATAAAAAATAAAAAAACTAGAAGGCATAAAAATGATAGCTACAATCGTGTGTCAATTATTTTTTATAAAATTATATTTTATTTTTTTAATATTTTATTTTTATAAAAAATAAAAATTTATACTTTTCACCCATGAACTTTCAGTTCTTATTGAAAGGATTTTATAATGTCTACTCTAATGTAATTAATATTAATAAACACTGTTTATCTATTTTCCCATAATAGAATCTTCAACTAAATGAAATTGCAAGACTTTAATTTTATATTACTTAATATCTTCTAAACTTTCTCTAGAGGATTCTTTCTCCACAAATTATGTAAGTAGACCAAAATGGGCCAAATCAAAACTTTGAGCAATTTATATCCAATGCTCTCTGCTTTTTAACTTCATAATCCCCAGATCTTTCAAACTATTGAAGTTCTTAGGTAAAAGACAAGGATAATAATAATGACAGACACAAGAGTAATTATAGCCATCAAGGCCATGGCAATACCCTAAGCACGTAACCATGTAATTGCTGATTCACACAGTTTCTTCAGATAGGTCTTATTGCTTTAATATTACAGTTCAAAAACTATGTTTCAGAAGTTTAGAAGAGGTTAGAGTTTAGGAGCTGGGTGGATACATACGATCAGTGCATGATATATGCATGTATAAAATATCTCAGTCTATTCAGCAAAGTGTGAATTAATATGTGTTACTACTTCTTAAAGACAAAGAAAACTAGAAAAAAGTATACCCTTGGAACTACACATATGTTATGTAGGAGAGTTATGATTAAAACCCATTTTGGTGGGAAAGAAAAATCCATAAAAGAAAACAAATTTTTTCCCCAAAACACTTTATTTATCAGTATTTCTATATACATACATACTTATACATGTATACATATACATACATATATGAACAATAATTAAATAAGATGTATTTGAACAGTATTGGGGGTGGAAAGAGTGGGAGGAAGGAGAGGAAGAAAAAATTATGTAAATACAGTACTTGTATATGAAATTCTCAAAAAGGAATCCATTTTTAAAAAAATGTTCAACAGATTAACTTGCATTTTACAATATGAAAATAAATATGACCTATAATTATGTTGAAGGACATTTTAACTCACCACAAACTTTGAAATTTAAAATGAAATCAATAAAAATTATTTTACCCAGCATACTAACAAAAACCACAATAACATTTTATAATTCAAAGTATTTCTGAGAACAAGAAAATAGATTGTCAGAAGCTAAGTCAGCAAAGCCAGGGGGACACTGTGTGTCATTTCTTTTCTTTTCATTTCTTTTTTTCTTTTTTTTATTACTATCAAATCATAATTTTTACTTTTTAACACAGGGGTTATAAACACGAAAATGCAGGATGTGGGAAAGGGGATAACACAGGAGCATAGATGTTCAGGGGGAGTACAGATATCTTTCAGAATAGGGTATCAGCTGGGTGAAGGTTCAGGGGTCAGATCACTATGACTCTGCCTATGCTTCACTTGTCCTTATCTAAGTTGGTACTATCAGCCAAGGCTGCCTATTTACAAGGTCTATAACTACTCAAGCTGGTAGATTTCCACAAAAGCTGTCTGTTTACAATAGTTTATAGACATCTGTTTCAGTGTTTTTCCATAGAGACCCAAGACTTTTTGTTAGCAGGCATGTATGTCAGGCCTATTGCTGATTTTAGGCTTATGGCTGATTTTAGGCCTTCAGTGTATAAGCAGGGCTGCCCCTGACATCTCCTCCCTTCTCTGATTATAGAAGGGCTGCGGTGATTCTAATCTTGCCAAGGTGGGGATATAGGCCTGACCTCCAGTAATTAAAGGGGACCTTGTAATGGCTCCAGTCCTCCTGTCATTGTTCAGTGAAGCATGAGAGCCATACCCGTCCTGATGTCTTTTTCCTGGAGAGGGGATACTTTTGACATCAACCCCTAGGCAGTCAGGCTTGTCCCTCAGGGAACCCAGAAACATATTTTTAACTTTTATTTATATTCCCTTGCAGTGCTTAGCCTCACAGCCTAAGCAAGAATTCAGATCACCAGACAGAGGGGGTTCTGGGTGGCCCCTCACTGCTTGGTCTAGGGGCAGAAGTCCCCTCTTTTAGGTTGGGTGGAGATGGGACTTGGGAGCACCCTGGATAGAGTAACAACCTCATCTAGAGTCTTGTGGTCCTCCATAGCTAACTTATGATAATGTATCTGAATAGATTTTGCTATCAGATTATCTGTTGTTTCACAAAGTTAGTCAGCCTATTTAAGGCCCAGGGACCAAAGGAAATAAGCAAAAATAACCTAATTAATGGTCCCAAGATGGAAGGAAGTAGGGTTAACAATCATGGAGAGGTTGAAGACCAATTCTTGTACAAGCTCTCATTTTTCTCTTTCTCTCTCTGTCTTTTCTCAAGACCTCCTCTGGCCTTTTTCATGCTCTCTTTAATCATCCCTGTTTTGTCTATGTAAAAGCAGCATTCTTCTTTAAGGGCTATACACAGTCTAGAGCTGTGCACAATCTTTTCTATTGTAAAAGAGAAAATCAAGTCCAATAAAGTCCCTTGCAATTTGGGGGGATTGCATCAGACAGCAAAACGAGGGATTTCTTCAGATTAGTGATGTCAGTCTATAGCTGTTTGACGTCCTTGTCAAAGGCCCATTGGAGGTCTGAGTAGTATAAGTCCAGAAGCCAGCATCAGGATTAGAACTCCTAACAGCAGACATCACCAGTGATTAATTTTTTATCAGGAAAGGAAAAAAGAAGGGAACTCTCAGGGAAATTTCTCTTCCCTGGATGTCAAATGTTATTCATCTTATTTATAATTGGGCCTGGTTTTGTGGGGGTATCTATTTAGTTCATTAATCTTTTGGTGGCCATTTAGCTGTGCCTTCTGTGGTATCAAACATGCATATCAATCCTCGGCCCCATGTAGGAACTGGGTCCTGGCCATTCCATTTAAGAGTAAAAGGGTCCTTCCACATAGTTGTGGCTTAGTTTGTAGTGGTCTCAGCGATGCCAGAGGCAATCAGCAGCAGATTTGCCATGAGCTCTCAGTTTTAGAAAGTTAAGAATAAACAAGGCATGCCCCTTCCACCCTCAGATCAAAGGACTATTATAAAACTGCCAACAATTAATCAATCTATATCAATCTATATAATATATAAATTAATGAGAGCTTCTACTTTTTGTAAAATTACTCCTATTTTGTCAATTAATTGTTGAGAGAAATTAGGATTTGCATCCCTCTTGAGAATATTAAACAGAGACATAAATTCTTTTGTGAAGAGCTTAAAATAAGATCTTAGCCAATAAGCATCTCCTGGAAACCTTTGAAAATTGTTTGAAATAAGTAAACTATTTTTTTCCAGACTCATTATCTGGTTTTTTTTTTTTTTTTTGGATATTTTACATATTTACCTTTCACTGTTATCTCCACTTCCTTTCTCCCCCAAAACCCCTTATCCCATACCCCCTCTTCCAATTTTTATGAGGGTGTGCTCCCACCATTCTCCCAATCCCACCTCCCTGCTCTCGCATTCCTCAACACTATGGATCCAATCTTTCGGGGAACATGGCCCTCCACTTCCACTTTTGCCTAATGAGGCCACCCTCAGTTACCTATACAAGTAAAGTCATGAGTCCCTCCCTTTCTGTTCTCAGACCCTGGGAGCTATGGTTGAGTATTTTGCTACTCCTAAAAAAAAAAAAAAGCACCCACACTTTGGTCTTCCTTCCTCCTCTTGGGTTTCATGTGGTCTATGCATTATGTCTTAGGTATTTTGAGCTTCGGGCTAATATCCACTTATCAGTGATTGTATGCTATGTATGTTCTTTTATGATTGGGTTACCTCACTCAGGATGATATTCTCAAGCTCCATCCATTTGCCTAAGAATTTCATGAACTCATTGTTTTTAATAGCTGAGTAGTACTCCATTGTGTAAATATACCATATTTTCTGTATCCATTCCTCCAACTTCTGGCTATTATAAATAAGGCTGCTATGAACATACTGGGGCATGTGTCCCTGTTGTATTTTGAAACATCTTTTGGGTATATGCCCAGGAGTGGTATAGCTGGCTCCTCAGATAATACTACGTTCAATTTTCTAAGGTACCACCAGACTGATTTCCATAGTGGTTGTACCAGCTAACAATCCCACCAACAATGGAGGAGTGTTCCTCTTTGTCCGCATCCTTGCCAGCATCTGCTGTCACCTGTGTTTTCGATCTTAGCCATTCTGACTGGTGTGAGGTGGAATCTCAATGTTGTTTTCATTTGCATTTCTCTGATGACTAGGAATGTTGAACACTTCTTTTGGTACTTCTCAACCATTCAAGATTTCACAATTGAGAATTCGTTTATATAGTGAATTACATTGATGGACTTCCGTATATTAAACCAACCCTGCATTCCTGGGATAAAGCCTACTTGATCATGATGGATAATTGTTTTGATATGTTCTTAGATTCGGTTTTTGAGAATTTTATTGAGTATTTTTGCATGGATATTCATTTGGGAAATTGGTCTGAAGTTCTCTTTCTTTGTTGGGTCTTTGTGTGGTTTAGGTATGAACATAATTGTGGCTTCATAGAATAAATTGGGCAGTGTTCCTTCTATTTCTACTTTGTGGAACAGTTTGAAATGAATTGGTATTAGCTTACTTGAAGATCTGATAGAATTCTGCACTGAAACCATCTGGTCCCAGACTTTTTTTTTTTTTTTTGGTGACTAGATTTTTAATGACTGCTTCTATTTCTTTCAGGATTATGGGACTGTTTAGATGGTTTATCTGCTCCTAATTTAACATTGGTAACTGGTATTTGTCTAGAAAATTGTCCATTTCATCCAGATTTTCCAATTTTGTTGAGTATAGGCTTTTGTAGTAGGATCTGATGATTTTTTGGATTTCCTTAGTTTTTGTTATTATGTCCCCTTTTCAGTTCTGATTTTATTAATTTGAATACTGTCTCTCTGCCCTCTGATTAGTCTGGCTAAGGGTTTATCTATCTTGTTGATTTTCTCCAACTACCAACTCCTAATTTTATTGATTCTTTGTATAGTTTTTTTGTTGTTGTTGTTGTTACTATTTAGTTGATTTCAGTCCTGAGTTTAATTATTTCCTCCTGTCTACTCCTCTTGGGTGTATTTGCTTCATTTTGTTCTAGAGCTTTCGGGTGTGTTGTCAAACTGCTAGTGTATACCTTCCCCAGTTTCTTTTTGTAAGCACTTAGAGCTATGAGTTTTCCTCTTAGCACCGCTTTCATTGTGTCCCATCGGTTTTGGTATGATGTGTCTTCATTTTCATTAAATTCTAAAAAGTTTTTAATTTCTTTCCTTATTTCTTCCCTGACCATATTATCATTGAGTAGAATATTTCCACGTGAGTGTGGGCTTTCCCTTGTCTTCCTGTTTGTGTATCCAGCCCATTAGCCTATGTCTTTTTATTGGGGAATTGAGTCCATTAATGTTAAGAGATATTAAGGAGAGGAGATTATTGCTTCCTGTTATTTTTGTTAACAACAGAGGCATTGTTTGTGTGTTTATCTTCTTTTGAGTTTGTTGGAAGAGACTTACTTTCTTGCTCTTTCTGGGGTATAATTGCCTTCCTTATATTGGTGCTTTCCTGCTATTATTCTTAGTAGTGCTTGGTTTGTGGAAACATATTGTGTAAATTTGGTTTTGTCATGGAATATCTTGGTTTCTCCATCTATGGTAATTGAGAGTTTTGCTGGGTATAATATCCTGGGCTGGCATTTATGTTCTCTCAGGGTCTGTATGACATCCGTCCAGGATCTTCTAGCTTTTATAGTCTCTGGTGAGAAGTCTGGTGTAATTCTGATAGGTCTGCCTTTATATGTTACTTGGCCTTTTTCCCTTACTGCTTTTAAAATTCTTTCTTTGTTTTGTGCATTTTGTGTTTTGATTATTATGTGATGGGAGGTATTTCTTTTCTGGTCTAGTCTATTTGGCGTTCTATAGGCTTCTTGGATGATTATGGGCATCTCATTCTTTAGGTTAGGGAAGTTTTCTTCTATAATTTTGTTGAAAATATTTATTGGACCTTTAAGATGGGAATCCTCACTTTCTTCTATACCTATTATCCTTAAGTTCTGTCTTCTCATTGTGTCCTGAATTTCCTGGATGTTTTGTGTTAAGAACTTTTTGCATTTTGTGTTTTCTTTGACAATTGTGTTAGTATTTTCTATGGTATCTTCTGCACCTGAGATTCTCTCTTCTATCTCTTGCATTCTGTTGGTGATGCTTGCACCTATGACTCCTGATTTCTTTCCCAGCTTTTCTATATCCCTGATAGTCTGTCTCCCTTTGTGATTTCTTAATTGTCTCTACTTCCATTTTTATGTCCTGGATGTTTTTGTTCAATTCCTTCACCTGTTTAGTTGTGTTCTCTTGTAATTCTTTAAGGGATTTTTGTGTTTCCTCTTTAAGGGCTTTCACCTGTTTATCTGTGTTCTCAATTTCTTTGAGGGTGTTATTATGTCCTTCTTAAAGTTCTCTATCATCATCATTAGAAGAGATTTTAGATCTGACTCTTGCTTTCCTGATGATATGGGTAATTCAGGACTTTCTAATGTGGGAGAACTAGGTTCTGATGAAACTGAGTACTCTAGGTTGCTGGTGCTTGTATTCTTGTGCTTGCCTTTCCCCATCTGGATCTCCTTGGTGCTACCTGAGCTGTCTCTGACTGGAGCCTTGTCTTTCCTATTATCTTGGTTGTGTCAGAATTGTTTGGGATGAGTGCTGCTGCTGGGGTTAGAGCTGAGGTCCAAGCTCTGCTCAGTGTTCAGATGGAAACAGGAAGAAACCAGTGCTCTGGGCCAGGAGTGAATTCCTGGGTCCCTGTGGGTCTTGGTTACTCCCTGTTTGGGTAGAGTATTGCTGTCTCCTGACCTGAGATACTGCCCAGGTTAGAACTCCTGAGAGCCCTACCACCTCTGGGTTTTGTGAGGTTGGGTACAGAGCTGCCTCCTGGGATCTACTGAGCACCCAGTGCTCCTGTCCAGGAGTGAATTCCTGGGTCCCTGTGTGCCCCAGTTACTCCCTGTTTGGCGTAAGTGTTGCTGATTCCTTACCTGAGATACTTCCCTGGTTAGAGCTCCTGGTAGCCCCTCTTCATCTGGGTTTTGTGAGGTTGGGTGCAGAGCTGCTGCTGGTGGTCCCCTCAGTGCTCGGGCCCAGACCGGAAGAATTTTTTATACTGTCCTTAATTGCAAATAACAATTGAATAAAAGCAGATATCCCAAGAAATTGCAGTGCTTCCTCCAGAAAACTATCTCTCCCTAGATCACCTAACCACTCAGAGCTGCCTGCATCTTCCTATACTTCAGTAAACAATCAAGAAATTTAGATTTATCGGTGCAATCTTTTAGCAAGTTATCTCACATCTGTATTTTGCTAATTTCATATCTCTAGCAAAGTATCATCCATGATCATTACATATTTATTTTAAATTAAAATTAATTTTGCTTTCAAAAACATTGTAGCAAAATGTATATAATACCTTTTCAACCATTTGTATTTCAGTGCTAATAAGTATTTTCACAGTGCTATGTAACCATTAGCACAATCTATTTGAGATTTTCTTTTTGCTCCTGATATCATGAAAATAATGATTTGTTTATTTATTTTTACTTTTAAATTAGTAGAAAAGAGAATATCACCTTGGCATTTCTTTGAACAAAGTGTGTTTAGTAGATTCTTTTTGCTCCTCTCATCCCCCTCACTTCTGAGCCTTTCTGTCCCTACCCCTGTAATCTCTCCTGAGTCTCTTCTCTACCATGTGACATGTGTCTCTTAGTAAGCCATCTGCCTTTTTAGCACCTATTTTTTAACCCTTTCTTGGTTTCCTTTAGGTTTTAACCGTATCTGTACTCATTTACACACACACACACACACACACACACACACACACACATCCCTTACATGCTAGCATCCACATATGAGACAGAAAATGTGGTGGTTTTGCCTTTCTAAATTTGAGTCATCTCAGTTATTATATTTTCCTGTTCCATCCATTTTTCTGAAATTTTATTTTATTTACAGCTGAATAAAATTCCAGTGTTTGTATGTACTGCATTTTCTTTAACCATTCTTCAGTAAGATATTTGTGTTAATTCCATTTCCTACTAACTAGAACAACAACAAACATGATTGTACAAGTATCTCTTTGGTGGGATATGGAGTTCTGTGGTTATATGCCTAAGAAAATATTTGCCAGCTACATCCCTGATAGGTGTTAATATCTAAATTATATTAAGAACTGAAAACAATTAATCATCAATAAAATCTCTACAAATTACCAAGTGGGGGTAATGAATGAACAGAAGTCTTTCAAAAGAAGATACACAAATGGATAGTATTTTTTAAATGCTCAGCATCTCTTATCATGAAGGGAAATGAAAATTGAAACTAATCAAAATTGAAACTAATTGTAGATACCACCTCACTCTTGTCAGAATTGTTATCATCAGTAAATCTGTTATCAACAAATCTAACATCAATAAATGTAGAGGGGATGCTGAGGCAGGGGGACCCTTATACATTGCTGGTGGGAGTAAAAATTAATTCAGCTATTATGGAAAATCAGGATGTTTTTATTGGTAGTTGAAATTTTATACCATTGCCCTTATGTCTCACTCAATAGGAGTGAATTCACTCCTGGTACCACAAACCTAGCCAACCACCCATAGCTGAATATGCTACAGACAGTGGAGGAGAATGTACTACAACCATTTTCCTAATATAATAGCTAACATTAGTCTAAACATTTAGTCTTATCCCCATAGGGTTGGCTAGGTTTATGGTACCAAACATGAATTTCCTCCCAGTGACTGAGATGAAATTAAATATCTGTTGGTTATCCTCAAGATAAACGTGTATTGTACCATTGAGGGTATCTTGCCAGGGTGGTCATTGCTGTTCACAGTTTTATCCAGTTATTACAGTTGGCTACTGATTGCATTTATCCATTGACAACTTGTCGAGTGCCTTTCTATATTATAAGATCTGTCCTCAGGGAAGAGGCTTCCAGGACAGTTTCAGTTGAGTTACTCCAAGTTCTGTGACTAAAGTATGTGATATCTTATGGTTTTCTTTAAAGATGTCTTTCTTTCTTCGACCTCCTCTACTCACTTTCATGGCTATTTTCTATACAGCAACTTTTACTAAATTACCTCCCAGAACTTGAATTCAACCATGCTACCTATAATTCTTCTTTCCACTTCAATTATTTAAGTTCTATATCATGAATTATTCAAAATACTTCTGGCCCCTAGTCAGTTTGTATGTTTCATGCAAGGTAAAGATCATCTCTTCTACCAAATTCCATAATAAAAACATTCAGTAACATAATTAGTTTCCATCACTCTACTTATGTAGTTCCCCAACTTAGATCAATTGACATCTCTATAGTTAATCCCTCATAAATACTTTTTAAGATGTATGTAGCGCTGGAAAAAAAATAGGAAAAGTCTCAATTAGACTACCAATAATTTATATATCAAGTTTGCTCATTCTCTCAGTATTAAAGAAATTGATTTTACATGAGAACAATAAACTGAGAGTCTTGCTAATTCTCTCGCTGCCTTGAGGCTTTGCTCATAAATATCACACATGAAATTATTTATCTAATATACAGGATAGCCAAGAATAAAGAATGAAAGTAAATAAGTCGTAAATTATATTGGGGAGATGTGTAAAATAATCAAGACAATGTAGGAAATTACTTTGAAAATTCTGTTCCAAAACCAAATCAACTGGCACAAAAGTAGGGGAATTCTTTTTTCTTTACCTTGGTCAGTCAGTTTTGTTGATACATTTCTGTAATTTGTAAATTCAGAAGAATTTTGGCCTCTGTTTCCTTTCCCTTGATTCCTTTGGTTATTATCGCCTCATTATACAGTCATTTGTACAATGTTTTGGCAGACATTTGCTATTGCATAAATTAAAGTCATGGAATCTCGTTTTGCCTACAGGTCTTTATGAAAATACCAGCAACATTTTTATTGGAATGTCAAAGTTTTTCAACCATTAAACTGATTGATTTTTCATTATACAATTCAATAGAAGAGGCAATCTTCAGTTTGTATGCAACATTACTCTGAGAAAAAGACTCATCGCTGAAAAATCCTTCCTGCTTATACTGTAAAAATGATATTCCTTTCAAAAGAGAGCTTCATGTTTTAAAGGTATCTTTACACATGAATTGCTCCATTCATATTCCTGGTACAGGTATAGCATGGTAATTCACCTCATTGCAGAGAAAGGGCTTTTCTATTTTCTAGCAACAACACAAGCCCATTTTATATTACATTATATTTATTAATTATATTATTATTTTATTCTCTCAAAAGGAGCTGCCATTCATTCAATATAAATTATAACTCTTAAAAATGATCAATTTGACTGTTTTGGATAGAGAAGAGCCTTTTCTCAGCACTAACAAGTCTCAGCAGCTGTGTTGTGTTTCCTATACAAATCCTCTCAAATGATCCTGAACTTCTTTTGTAGGCACACCTGTCATGGAAATTGTCTATGCTAAATTGTAGGTTCGTTTACCCTTTGGCTATGCCTCTAAAAATGTCAGCAAGGATACCAGTTCGTGCCAACTACTGCTGGAACAGCTGTTTGTTGGTTAGGAATGAGAAAGCAACCTTTATATTGGCTTATTTATTTGGAGCAAACAAAGAAAGATGTAAATTTCCACAGTCACATCTCGATTCATTAAGGCAGATGTGTATCTGTTGTCTGTATGTCATATAATCCCACAGCAGTACTAGGAATGAAAATTGTCCTTTGCTTTAAACGTTCATTACAAATGTCAAAAAGAAAAGAGAATTGTCCAGCAGTCGGAAACTTCATGAGATGCAAAAATCTTACCTGAATATTCAAGATAAACCTAAAGTCTAAAAAGATAAAGCATGGCTGATGAAAAACACAAAACACTTTTATTGAAACAGGAACCCTAAAAGAAAAGTTAAAAGAGGTCAGCTTGCAAAAGTAATGTTATTTGGCGAGAAATTACAAAAGAAGAAAGTCAGAAATTGATGTTGATCCTAGCTAGGTGAGTAGCCTTGAACTTCCAAAACTGGTGGTAAAGAGAATGCTGAGAAATATTAAATTACTTATAAACCCTCCAAAAAAATCTATCAACCTAATAGATATGGGGCATTTTCAGATATTGCAGGTTGAAGTTCAATGACAAACTCTAGAGTTGACACACGCACTGGCATGACTTTTCAGAAATGGCTGTCTTAAAAAGTGGAGCATGTGTTGAAGATGCTCTTACATGCTTTCATAGAGTGCCACAGCTGCTTACAATGAACAAAGACAGAAGCTTGTGTGATGAAAATAGAACCAACAATCATATAACTAAGATGATATAAAGATGAATTGAAATAAAGATTACAAACATTTCAGTGATTTTTCATGCAGCATAAGACTTATGCCAAGTCACAAAACTGTTGGGAGTATTTATTTTGAGTTATGACCACCTCCCTGCTACCTTGAATTTGCTATATAATTGGCTGCTCATATAAACAGTGACTAGATGCTAATAAACATCATTTGCCAAGAAGAAAATATCAATTTCTTTGCACTGTCTTCACCAAGACGTAAAACAAGCCTTAACACATACAAGAAGATTGAAATAATCCTATGCATTCTATCAGATCACCACGTACAAACACAACAGAAAGTCCACATATGCATGGAAACTAAACAAAACTGCTCAATGATACCTTGGCCAGGGAAGAAATAAAGAAAGAAATAAAGGAATTTGTAGCATTTAATGAAAACGAAGACACATCATACCCAAACTTATGGGACACAATGAAAGCAGTGTTAAGAGGAAAATTCATAGCATTAAGTGAGTTCATAAATAATTTGGAGAGATCCCATATAAGCAACTTAACAGCACACCTGAAAGCTCTAGAACAGAAAGAAGCAAATGCACCCAAAAGGAGTAGATGGCAGTAAATAGTCAAACTCAGAGCTGAAACCAACCAGGTAGAAAAAAGGAGAACATATAAAGAACCAACAAAACCAAGAGCTGGTTCTTTGAAAAAATCAACAAGATACATAAACCCTTAGTCATACTAACCAGAGGGCACAGAGAAAATAGCAAAATTAACAAAATCAGAAATGAAAAGGTAGACATAAAAACAGAACCTGAGAAAATAAAAAAAAAAAAAAAACTCATCAGAACCTACTACAAAAGCCTATGATCAACAAAACTGGAAAATCTAGATGAAATGGATGATTTTCTAGACAGACACAATATGCCAAAACTAAATCAAGATCAGATAAACTATCTAAACAGTTCCACAACCTCTAAGGAAATAGAAGTCATCAAAAACCTCCCAATCAAAAAAGCCCAGGGCCATATGGTTTTATTGCAGAATTATACCATACCTTCAAATACAAATACTCCTTAAACTATTCCACAAGATAGAAACAGAAGAAATACTACCTAATTCATTCCATGAAGCCACAGTTACTCTGACAAGACAAGGTTGCCCACTCTCTCCCTATCTATTCAATATAGTACTTGAAGTTCTAGGCAGAACAATTAGACCACAAAAGGAGAGCAAGGGAATAAAACCTGGAAAGGAAGATGTCAAAGTATCACTATTTGCAGATACGATAGTACATATAAGCAACCCCCAAAATTTTACCAGAGAGCTCCTACAACCAATAAATAAGTTCAGCAAAGTGGCAGGTTATAAAATTAATTTAAAAAAATGAGTACACTTACTTCACACAAATGATAAACAGGCTGAGAAAGAAATTAAGGAAACAACACCCTTCACAATAACCACAAATAGTATAAAATATCTTGGTGAAAGATCTGTAAGACAAGAACCACAAAATCCCTGAAAACAGAAATCAAAGGAGACCTCACAAGATGAAAAAAAAAAAAAAAAAAAACTATGCTCATGGATTGGTAGGATTAACATAGTGAAAATAGCCATTTTACCAAAATAAATATACAGATTCAATGTAATCTCCATCAAAATTCAGACACAATTCTTCATAGAAGTAGAAAGAGCAATCCTCGACTTCATCTAGAATAACAAAACATACAGGATAGCCAAAACATTTCTCAAGAATAAAAACAGTTCCTGGAGACTCACTATCCCTGACCTCAAGCTGTACTACAGAGCAATAGTGATAAAAACTGCATGGTATTGGCACAAAAACAGACAGGTGGATCAACAGAATAGAATCGAAGACCCACCCTATATGCTCCCAGGTTGGTGGTTTATATCCTGGGGAGCTCTGGTTGATTGGTATTGTTGCACATAGGGAGGGACCCATGACTCCAGCTGTATATGTAGGGGAGAATGGCCTTTTTGGGCATAGGTGGCAGAGGAGATTCCTGGTCCCATGAAGGACGAACACAGAGTGTGTGTGGGGGGGATGTAAGGGTGGGGAGTGGGGAGTGGGGGTGGGGGGTAGGTGGGGGCACAGCCTCATAGAAACTCGAAGAAGGGGGATGGGATAGGAGGTTTCTGGGTGGTGGGGGAAGTGGGGTAAGGGGATAATATCTGAAATGTAAATATAATACCCAATAAAAAATAAATTTAAAAATTTTTAAAAAGAATCCAAGACCCAGAAATAAACCCACACACTTATAAACACTTGATCTTTGACAAAGAAGCCAAAACCATCCAGTAGAAAAAAAGACAGCATTTTCAACAAATGATGCTGGTTCAACTGGCAGTCAGCATGTAGAGAAATGCAAATTGATCTATTTTTATCTCCTTGTACAAAGTTCAAGTCTAAGTGGATCAAGGACCTCCACATAAAACCAGACATGACAACTCTAATAGAAGAGAAAGTAGGAAAGAACATCGAACACATTGGCACAGGAGAAAATTTCCTGAACAGAACACCAATGGCTCATGCTCTTGCATCAAAAATTGATAAATGGGACTTTATGTAGCAGAAAGGCTTCTGAAAGGCAAAACTTGAATAGGACAAATCAGTAACCTACAGATTGGGAAAAAAATCTTCACTAACCCTACATTTGACAGAGGGCTAATATCCAAAATATATAAAGAACTCAAGAAGTCAATCTCCAAAAAACCAAATAACCCAATTTTAAAAATGGGATACAGAGCTAAAAAGAGAATTCACAACAGAATCTCGAATGGCCAAGAAACAGTTAGAGAAATGTTCAAAGTTCTCAGTAATCAGACAAATGCAAATCAAAACAACGCTGAGATTTCATCTTACACCAATCAGAATGGCTAAGATCAATATTTCAGGTGACATCAGATGCTGGCAAGGACTCGGAGAAAGAGGAACACTTCTCCATTGCTGGTGGGATTGCAAGCTGGTACAACTACTCTGGAAATCAATCTGGAGGTTCCTCAGAAAACTGGAAATAGTTCTACCTGAAGATCCAGCTATACTAGTCTTGGGCATATACCCAAAAGATGTCCCACCATGTTCATAATAGCCTTATTTGTAATAGCCAGAAAATGGAAACCACTGAGATGTCCCTCAACAGAAGAATGGATACAGAAAATGTAGTTCATTTACACAACAAAATACTATTTGGCTATTAAAAATGAAGACAACATGATTTTTGCAGGCAAATGGATGAAACTAGAAAATATCCTGAGTGAGATATCTTAGACCCAAAAGGACATACATTGTAAGTACTCACTGATTAGTATAAATTAGTCAAAATTACAGAATACCCATTATACAACCCAAAGACCATAAGAAGTATAACAAGTAGAAAGGCCCAAGTGAGGATGGTTTCAATTCCACTTAGAAGGGGAAGTAAATAATCATGAGAAGGAGAGGGAGGGAAGGACCTAGGTGGGAGGGGAAGGGGAAAGGAGAACAGCGTCAGGTATGGGGTGGGGTGGGGTGGGGGGGCAGAAGAGAAGCCCAGAGGGCCAAGAGAATGAATGGAGATAAACAACTTGGGGTGGGGACCCTCTAGAACATACCAGAGACCTAGGAGATGAAAGACTTTAAGGAATGAATGTGGGTGACCTTAGCTAAAATGCCCCACATTGGAGAGAGGGAACTTGAAGAGCCCACCTCCTGTAGACAGACAGGGCCTCAGGCTATGGTAGAGGGTTACTAACCTACAGTCAAAATTTCTGACACAGAATTGTTTCTGTCTAAATGAACTGCAGGGACAAATATGAAGAAGAGACTGAAGAAAGGCAGTCCAATGACCAGCCTAATTTGGGATCCATATCATGGGAGGGCACCAAGGCCTGACACTATTACTGATGCTATGATGTGCTTACAGATAGGAGTCTGTCATGGCTATCCCCTGAAAGGCCTTACTAGCAGCTGACTGAGACAGAAGCAAATACTTACACCCAACCATAGGACTGAAGTCAAGGACTCCTATGGTTGGATTGGGGGAAAGATCAAAGAAGCTGAAGGGGAGGGCGACCCCATGAGAAGACCAACAATCTCAACTTATCCAGATTCCAGAGAGTTCCTAGATACTGAGCCACCAACCAGGAGCATACATAGGCCAGGCCAAGGCCCCTGGAACAAATATAGCAGAGGTCTGCCTGGTCAGGCCTTAGTGGGAGAAGATGGGCTTAATCCTTGAGAGACTTGAGGCCCTAGGGAAGAAGGAGGCCTAGGGTGGGGAGCACCCTCTCAGAGGCAAGCAGGAGGAGGAATGGGATGAGGAACTGTGGAAGGGGGAACTGAGAGGGTGGGCAACGACAGGAATGTAAATAAATATAATAATAAAAATTGAAAAAAACTAATATAATATAGTACCTTTCAATTCAATAAAACTGATGTCAGATTTATTTGAAGAATTAGTGGGATAAACTATTCAATAAATATGGTTAAGAAAACTCATATAAAGACAGGATAGTAAACAATACAACAGGAGGTAGAACATCTATATAATAGTGTATGAAACATAAAAATAAATTGCTAAAACATGTTTATTGAATTTCCATGTTCCTGGCTTTGATTCAGACCTAGCATTCAGAGTCATTTTAAAGGCAAAAAGAAGAAATTCCTCTTTTTCAAGAAATTTAAATATGTATCTAAACAATATAAAGTATTTTCAAAGCAGTGTTTGTAATTATATGAAAATGCATACTAGGGGCTGTTAAAAGCAGTAGGTGCTTTTCCAGAGGACCTGGGATTGATTTATCAAAACTCACATGGAGGGTAATAACTGTTCACAACTTCAGGGGATTCAATACCCTCTTCGGGTGTCTGTGAGCACCAGGCACAGAAATGGTATTGAGATACATGCAGACAAATACCTCATACACATAAAATAAAGGTATTTTAAAAATCTATACTAAAAGTATTATTTTACCATCTGCTAAACTGAAATTTGAAAAATTGACATTTCCTAATTTTACTAGAAACTCAGATTAAAACAAAAATATAATTAATGTAGATCTGCAACCACACATCTTTCTCTATGACTAAAACATTGCTACACTGGGCTTTCTAGTATATTGTAGGATTAATATTATTGCATTATAAAACCATCACTAAGCAAGAAAAATCACAAGTGTAACAATTTTTTTAAAAAAATATAGCTGATAAAATTTAACCAAAGTGGCTTGGAAAATCAAACTAGGTAAATACTCAGGTAATAAGTTCTACCCAAGACTGAAAACAAAATGTGTTATACATATTTACCTGAAACATGGAATCTATTTTTCTCTTATAACTAATTGGTTGAAGATTTATTGTTTCAATAACTCTATGAAACTGGAGTTAATTTCATTCTGAGTATTTACAGATTTGTTCTTTTTAAGATGTAGCAAAATGCAGTCTCAAAACCTGCCTACACCCCACAAGTGTATTTTGTCTTTCACACAGTGTTTTGCATTTTAAAATATTTAAATGGATACCAATTGTTTAAAAATATTTAAATAGATATCAACTGTTTAAACTCAAATTACAATGAAATTTGGACAGTTATCAACTATCTAACTCAAAGTTAGGTAGAGGTTGTATCAACTACAGATCTTCATTCCTACGTGGGGAAAACCACAAACCCACATTTCTTCAAATGTTAACTCTTGAAAAGGAGTTGTTTAGTTTACATAGAACCTGCCCTTTTTATTCCTCTACTGAAGACCTTATTTATTGTTATCTATTTAGCCTCTCTAAGCTTTGTGACTTCAGTTTAAGAGAGCCACACATTGTTTGTTGGTAACTATATTCTGTCTCGCTTCTGTGATGATTATAGTTGGCTTAAAATATTTTATTACATTTATTTATTTATTTATTTGTGTGTGTACTACAAATGGCACAACACAAATGTGGAGATAAGAGGACAAATTGTGAGAGTTGGTTCTCTCCTTTCTCATGGGTCCTGGTGATTGAACTAAGGTTGTAAAGGTTGCCATAAAATGCCCTTACCCACTTACCCATCTTGTTGGCCCTAATTGGTATTTTTGAATTACCTATGTTTTGATGATAGAGTAACTAACTAATCATTTTCTGCCCATGTAAATGGAAGAGCATTATCACTGTCCAAATGGCAGTGCTGCAGTCTATATAAATTACATACTGTATCATTTTCACATTTCTGTGCAATCACATAGCTGTTTTTAGAAGTTAATCATTAGAATAGTAGACATGGACTGTGGCCTCATCTAAAATAAAAGTAACCCAGTAAAGATGTCTTATAGATGTATATACATATAATTTGAGTATATAGAGATAACTGGCACAGAGATAATAACAACTGTGTTTTAGAGTTGCAGGGAGCTTTTCTGAAAACTTCTGCTTTTCATTATAGCATCTATTGTGGCATTATTTGCTTAATTAACTATGGTTTTAATTTACTTCAATTTTAAAATGTTTATTTGTTTACTATTGTATTTGTGTGCATATGATGTGTGTATATAAGCAGAGAAAAAGTTTGCAGGAATTGAGTCTCTCCTTGAATCATGGAAGGCCAAACACAGTTCATCAGGCTTTTGAGACAAGTTGTTTTGCCTACTGAGATATTTTTTCAGTCATTGTTAGTTTTTGAATTTTTATTTTTATATATTTTAATTAAAATAGAATCACACCGCTTTCTTTATTTTCTTTCCTTGTTCCAGATGCCCTCCATCCAATCCCTACTATGCTCCTCTACTCTCAAACTGATACAATCTTTTTCCTTGATATATAATAAACAAATACAGAGATACAACCTGATGAGTCCATTTTTGTTGTTTGTGTGTGTATGGTTTCAAGATTATCCACTCTGTATTAAAGAATCCATGAAGGGACTCACTCCTGGGAAAGGCTAGTTCCCCTTCTCCCAGCAGTCAGTAGTTGCCTGTAGTTCTTTGTCTAAAGAAATGAGTCTTCAAAAATTTTCCCACTTCCACCTAAACATGTCTATTGATATTGTCATGGCTCTGGTCTTGTTTATGCAGCTACTTCTAGGATAAACTGTTTCACAGCACACATCTTGGCATTCTGGCTCTCACAGTCTTTTCATGTCCTCTTCCATGATATTCCCTGAGCCATAAATGCAGGAGCTGTAATGTCCATTCAGCTTGGACATTTCCTCTGCATTGTGCCCAGTTATGGTTTTCTGTAATGGCCACTATTTGCTGTAAAAAGAAGCTTCTGTGATAAGGGTTGGTAGTTACACTTATCTGTGGGTATCAGGAAAAGATTTAGAATGTAGTTAGGAGTTATGCTGGTTTAACAAAGTGGCAGTAGTAAATTCTCTTCTAAGATTTATGATTTCACTAGTTTCATGTAGTTGGCCAGGTTATTAGTATCAGACATGATTTTCTTACTGTTGGGTGGTGTTTAAAACCAATTAGACAGCTGTTGGTTATCACTATCAATAGCGTGTACCACTTATTGAACTTTTTATGGGTATCTGACCATGCTTGTCATTGTTGTAATACATAAGTGAAAAGGAGTACTAATTGTCTAATTGTTTCCCTTTCTTGAAAGATTGCATAATATTTTCTGGTACCATGAATGGTAGACTGCAGGAAGAATTTCAGTTTAGATCAAGCATAACTTACCTGAATATTTTATATTAAGTGTAGTTAGCAATAGGGGTAATCTAGAGTTTCAATAGTTTACTGTGTTTGGGAGTCACCTGGACTAACCTGATCAACCATTGGAAAGGTTTCTCATGCCTATACTGGAATTTTTGTTTGTCTATGGTTTTGTGGGGAGAATAACAAATCAAACATATGCTTTGGTGTTTATTTTGTAAAAAAAATGATTATTATATACTTGTAATAATTCCTTTCCTTATGGTAATGTTACCATTAGGATAAGACAGTCAATGTATCATATATTTGGATGATTTGTAATAATATCTGGGATAAATAAAATGTTCCAAGAAAGGCAGTAGTCTGTAAGTATAATTCCATGATAACTAAAGGAAATAAGCATTTATGGAACTATTTGAAAAATATTTGGTAACTGAATTGAATTAAAAGTTTATAGAAATACCAAGACATTTCATAAACAAATACAAAATTCAAAAATCAGAAGTGTATAAGCAAATGAATATATAAATGTGACCAATTAAATAATTACTAAAGACTATGTTTAAGAACATATACTGTATATGCAATCACATGACATTTTCTTTTACTTGTTATACAATGTGACAGGACTTAAATACAAGGCTTAAAGCTGTAAAAGTCTTAAACAAAAACACACAGGTAGATCTTCACTAAATAAGATTTTGGAATGATTTCTTGGATATGACAGAAAAAAATATATGGATAAATTGTACTTAATTCAAATTATATTTTTAATTTTTATTACCTCTTTGAGAGTTTGGTATATGTTTGGTGATATTTCCAAATTCCTCTTAGTTCCATTTCCTCATTTTAAGGGTTTATATCTGTTTTAGTTAGGGTTTCATTCCTGTGAAGAGACATCATGTTCAAAGCAACTCTTATAAAGGACAACACTTAATTGGGGTTGGCTTACTGTTTCAGAAGTTCAGTCCGTTATGATCACTGTAGAAAGTATGGCAATGTCCAGGCAGGCATCTTTATCTAAAGAAAGCCTGAAGAGTGGTTCCCATGTGGCTATAAAGAGGGTCTCAAAGCCCATGCCCACAGTGACATACTTCCCTCAACTCTAACAAGGTCATACATCCAAATAGTGCCACTTCCTGGGCCAAGCATATTCAAACCACCATAATGTCTATACTGAATTTTGTTCAACTGATATACAACTCCATCACCTAGTCTTTTATATACTGTCTTAGTTACTATAGGTCTATAGTAAATTTTGAGGTTCAGTGCATGAATATAGCAACTCTGCTATTTGGGACTCGACCCTTTGCAGTTTCACATAAATTTTAGGATCATGCTGTCAATATTTTAAATGTTTGTACAATATTTAATTAACTTTTAAAATTTTATATGTGTGCACTATATTACATCATTCTCCTTTCCTCCCTCCATCCTTCTAAGGCTCTTCCTTCCAATCTCCTCTCAAATACATGCCCTCATTAACATATATATATGTGTGTGTATATATATATATATATATATATATATATATATATATATATATATATATGATTAAATATACCAGTACAATCCACGGAGTCCATTTAATGTTGCCTGTATGTATAAGATTTATGGCTGACCATTTGGTATTCAGAGTTACTTGTGGAACTTCCTGTGGGGAATGCTAATTCTCCCTCTCTCAGCAACCATTGCCTATATAGCTCTTCATATATCTACATGTGTGGCCCCATAAGATACCTTGGCATGTAAACTGGTGTCATCATTGTTGAGCCTTGATATGGTTGAGATTCTCTGGGTGCATCTTTCCTATCATATATGGAAGACACACACTTATAGCAGACTTTGTGGTCCTCTGGGTCTTACAATTTTTCTACCTCCTCTTATGAAATGTTCCTTGACCCTTAGGTCTAGGGGTTGGATTTTAGATGTATGAGTTGAAGCTGGGCACACTATAGTCAGTTCTCTGCATTTTAACCTGTTGTGGATTTCTGTAATGGTTTCCATCTTCTGTAGAAGGAAGCTTCCTGGAGGAGTTGTGAGAGCTACATTTATCTGTGAGTAGAATATGTATTTAGAATGCAGTTGTGTATTATTCTGGGTTTGTAAAACGGTGGTAGTATTTTCTCCTTTAATATCCACATTCTTATTAGCCCTAGGTAGCTGATTACATTTCCAGTATCAGGCATAATTTCCCTATTGTTGAGTGGTCTATAAGTCCAAATAGACAGCTATTGGTCACTGCCAACATATAACTGCCACTGCTGCTTCTTTATGAATATCTTTCAATGTTGGCCATTGTAGTACATAGGCCCAGAAAGATATCCACAATGGTGAAGTGGTGATTTTGGGTGTAACCAACAGCTATTTAATTGGACTTATCTTACCATCTACTAGTAGCTAGTGAAATCATGGGTCTTAGAGGAGATTCTTTCCTATGACAGTATAACTTCTGTCAATTTCATTTTAAAATTCTGTTGAGAGTTTTAGGAGAATTGTATTTAATACATAGGTTATGTCTTTACAATATTGAGTCTTCTAAGTCATGCACATGGATTGTCTACTTATTTAAATATTAAGTTTCTCTCTACATATGATCTCTCCTGTCTGAAAGATGTGCTGAAGCAGTAGTGGCTTAGAACTTGTAGGAGTGGCCAACCAATGTTTGGTTTAACTTGAGGTTCATGCCATGAAAAGCAACCCATAGCATGAGAAGGAGCTCATGGCCTACACTTCCTCAATGCCCAGGAACCAAGGAACCCAGAGACCTATTAGTATGAAAGACAACTGACAGAAAAGAAACCAGTGATATTCTGCTATACTCATAGATTGAAGAGGCTTCCTCTGGTAGATGGGAACAGATGAAGAGACCCACAGCCAGACCTTATGTTGATAAAGAATCTAAAGCAGAGGTCTCCAACTGGTCTCTCCTCTCAGATATTAGGGAATCCCATGGAAGTGGGAGAAGAATGGTTGTAGGAGTCAAAGAGGATGGAGATCACCAGGAGAACATGGCCCATTGATTCAACTAAGCAGGGCTCATGAGGGGTCACAAAGACTGAAGTAGCAAGAGTGGGACCTACATGGGTCTGTACCAGGTCCTCTGCATATATGTTATGATTGTTAGCTTGGTGTTTTTTGCAGGACTATGAGCAGAAATCTGAATCTTTTGCCTCCTCTTGAGACTTTTTCCTCCTGTTGGGTTGCCTTGTCCAGCCTTGATATGAGGGCATTTGCCTTGTCTTGTTGTATCTTTTTAAAATTCTGTTTGGCTGTAGTCACTTTGAGGCCTCTTCTTAGGAGGAAACAGAGGGGTTTCCAGAGTGATTCTGGAAGAGGGATGGGAAAGTTGGGAGGAGTGGAGGGAGGTGAAACTGGTTGGGATACACTGTATAGAGAAGAATTTATTTTCAATATAATATAATCATAAGTTTTCTTTGTAAGTGTGTTTTAGTTTTCTATGGATAAACTACATACTTTACATAATAATCCTAAGTACTTTATTATTTTTGAATGCTAGAATACATCAGGTAATACTCTTAATTTCATTTTTGGATTATTATTATTATTCCATATATAGAAATATAATGGAACTTTCATTTTGTATCCCAATATTTTTCTGTATTTTCTTGAGTTCATTAAGCTTTTTCTTATAGACTACTTTAAAAAAATATCATCCACAGAGTTAGATTTACCTCATGCCAAATTTGGATGCCCTTTGCTTCTTTTGCCAGCCTTATTGTACCGAATAGAATTTCTAGAAAATATTAAACAGAAGTGCTGATAACTTATATCATTGTGTTTTGTCCTTATATTAAATAGTAAGGACACGGTATTTCTCTAGTCAATATGGCATCAGCAATAAGAGAATCATATGGGAGTTCCAGTATACTTAGAGAATAAATTTATTTCGCTAATTTTAAGAATTTCTGCTTTTTTTCCTAAAGTTTGAATGTGATGTGGCTAGATGTCAATCTCTCTGTGTTTACTAATCTATAGATTAATGTTTCCATCCAAATTAGAAATGTTTTAGCCATTATTTCATGAACTATCTGTTCAGTCCTGTTTCTTCTTTCTTTGGTTTCTTGAACATCTGTTAGAGAAATGTTGGAATGTTTGATGCTGTCCTACAGATCATGGAGACTCTAATAACTGATACACAATTTTTTTCTTTTTTAGATTAGATGATTTCAAACAATGTGCCAAGTTCACTGACTGGTATATTTTTTCAAATATAGTATTTGGTAAATAAGAATACTTTGTTTTAGTTATATCTTTAATTTTAAAGTAACATTTAAAATATAATTGCTATATATTCTTTGAGAAACTCATACATGCATACAATTTATTGATAATATTTACTCTCCAACTCTACTATTCAACTCTTTGTAGATCACCACCATGTCTACCTCCCAACATCATGACCTCTTTTAAAAAAATAACCCACTAAGTCAAGCTAGTGTGGTTCATATATACAAGAGTGTAGGAACATCTACTGGACCATGGTCAATTTTTATTCTTCATTAAAATTCAGTACTTACAGGTCACTGTCTTCATGCTTCCCCTTATTTCTTACATAGTACTATCATTTACTTTAGTATTTACTTGGTAGTTATTAGTTTGCTAAAGTCAATAGCTAGAGTCACACAGGCAGTTTGCATTTTTTTTCCTTTCTTAACAGAGTTTATATCATGGTTCTTTTTATGTCTAGAACTTTTAAACTGCATATTTTATGCAACAAGTGGTGGCTTTTTGAAGTTTTCCCCCTAAAGGTGCTTGGTGGTGGTATTTTTGTTTGTTTCATTTCTTAGTGACTGTCTTAGAGTTAATCTGTAGGTTTTGTTCCCCTCACTGGGTGGCCTCTGCTAGCTTGGCTCATTTCTTTAAATTCTTAGTTTTGCTTTCTACCCTGGCTTCCTAGGGGTCACTCTGTGTTTATGTAATTTAATGGTCAGTGAATGATCAAAGGTTGTACTCAAACAACTTCAGTCAGTGGGGCCCTTGTGCATGGTTTTGTGTATTTATACAAATTGGGTTCTTTCTTTACCCTCCAGACACTGGATCCTTTAAGGGTTCTAATTACATTTACATAGTTTACATAGTCTTCTGGTTAGCCAAGAATATTTTCTTATGGTTCTCTGACATACTGGATGTTCATGTGACATTTCAACTGTTTATTGCTTTGCTCTTGCCTGTAACCCTGCTCATATTCTACCATACTTTCTACTTTTTCTAACAGTGCCACTGGGCATAGTGTTTCCATCCTTCTCTACCAGTCATGATATGATTTTACTGCCTATATGGTGGGGGTAGAACTAGTTCAACTACTAACACAGTGTTAACACTGGAGAAGACAAAACCTTATGGATTTTATTGCTCTTTCCTGAAAATCAATTTTTCATGAGTAAACACTTTTTTTATTTTTTGTTTACTCTTACTTATTGTCAGTTCTCTGAAATGATGGTTGAGCTTATAGGAAAACAATATTATAGCTGGTGGTGGCTATGGTGGTACATGCTAAGATTAATAGCACTGGGGAGGGAGAGGTAGGTGGATCTCTGAGTGTGAGGACAACCTTGTCTTACTCATAGTAAGTTCCATACCAGTCAGTTTTACATAGCGAGACTTTGTTTCAAATATAAAAACAAAAGAATCCCCCCAAATCTCCAATATTGTGTAATTTTATAGTTGTGAAAGGTAAGATAGAGAATGTTTTCTATACTTTGATTATATTATAAAATGAAGTTACTGCATTTAAAATCTACAAATACTTGAAACTTGAATTTTTGGATTTTTCAATTTTTCTTTGGGTTCTTACTTGAGTATTCTGAACAGAGCATGGTTAGTCAACAGCACATATTATTTGACTACTAACAGCAAATCTGACTGGATGTAAATACCTAATCACAAACTCAAACTCTATGTTCACTCAGAATTATCTCTCTGTATCAAAGCATCTAAATAACACATGGTGAGGAATCAGCTATATCAATGTATCAAAGAATCACTCAGAGTCCTTAATAAAAACTAAGACTCCTGGCCAGCACCTCAGGTTCTAACTTCATAAATTTGGAGCCCAGGAAATTAGATTTAAAACAAGTATCATCAAATAATTCTAATGCAACTAACCCAAGAGAGAACTAAAGAAACTGTTCTATAAGAATGGAATATAATGCAACAATACCAACCAACCAGAGCTCCCAGAGTCTAAATCACCAGCCTGGGAGCATGTAGGGAGGGACTCATGACTCTAGCTGTATATATAGGGGAGGATAGCCTTGTTGGGCATAGGTGGGAGAGGAGATCCTTGGTCCCATGAAGGCTGAACACCGAGTGTGTGTGTGGGGAATTGTGGGTGGGGAGGTGGGAGTGGAGGGTAGTTGGGGGCACATCCTCATAGAAGCAGGAAGAGGGGGATGGGATAGGGAGTTCCTGGATGTGGGGGGATGGGGCAAGGGGATAACATCTGAAATGTAAATAAAATATCCAATAAAAAATAAGTGAAAAAAAAAAGAGAATGGAATATAATATTTGAGCCTGGGAGATGGCTCAGCTGGTTAAAGCCTTGTTTCTCAAGCCTGAGTTTGGAACCCTAGAAGTCATCCACTCATGTGAGGTCCTGACAGGGTGACATGCCTGTAATCTCAAAACTTCTTCAGTAAGATAAGAGGTGGAAACAGGAGAATGATCTAGAAACTTGTAAATCAGGTAGAATGGAGTATGTACCATATAGACAAACCAGAAGAAAGATCCTGCCTTCAACATGGTATAAGGCAAGCCTAACACCAGAGGCTATACTCTGGCTTCTATAAGCATGCTGTGGGAGGCATATCCTCTCACACATAAATGCATACTCATGAATATTTTATATACACACACAAAATAAATACATATTTAAAATGATATGAAGATTACTATCTGAAAAAAACCTAGCAATGTTTTATCAAGGATATTCAAACAGTTGAGAGTGAAGTCATATTTTGTTTTAGTTTTGTCATATATTGCTTTATGGCATTACAAATTTGGAAATATTGTTGTTAATTTATTGTGTCAGTCATGTTATTGTCAGTTAAACATAATTATGTCTTCCGGTAGTTGAACCTTTCCTAACAAGTTGATTCCTGTGTATGAGCACAAGTGTGGTGAGGGATTTAGATTTTTCCAGTCAGATTATCCACTCTTGTTGCCTAAATGTGTTGTTTGGGAATAAGCAAACAGTCCAAACTAGTCATTAAAGACATTTCTAGGAGTCTAATTGGAACTTGTGCAATAAATTCTTCTATTAAGAGATATAAACATAATATAAGCTTAGATCAGCTATTACTGCAGGAAAATTTATCATTTGTACCCAATTAAACAAGGAAGCAGTTTTCATTCTGCTGCAAATCTTACAGAAGTAAAACATATTTCAATAAAATCTCATTTTCTGTTATATGTTAATTACCTCTGTTTTTATTAATATCCAAACAAAGCAGTGCTTCTATGGATCAGTGAAAGTGGCAATTGAAAAATTAAAAAAAAAACATTAGTGATGGAAGTGGTACTTGGTCTGGAAAACATCTGTTGCTCTATTACATTACAGCTACACTTGATTTCCATACAGAAAATTGTTTGCATCTGTCCTCAGCATTTTCTCCAGCACATATTTATAGCATATCACTATATTAACACTCACTGTTTCCTCTGCTGTACAACATTTCACACTGCTGAATCAGTGCTGTTATGTATGTCAGGGGAAAAAAAGGTGAACATTTATCACTGTTCTGGCAGCATTTAGGTACCCAAACTCAGATATTCTCCTAAGAAGATATTAGAAGGGCTGTTTGCACAAAGTGTTGTCAACCAGCTTTGTATAATTAAATCAAGCAGAATAAATAATTTGGATTGCATGCAGAGATTATATACTTCCAAGGATATAATGGAGCCATTGATTTTATCCCTTTGTCACACTGTATAGGATTACAGTTTATAGAGCCATTTGGAAAATGTGATCTTCAACCGATTGTTTTGATATCACCAATTAGACTGGAATAAAGCCACTTAGCTCAGATTTCATTATTTTCCTTACTTTCTTGTATCGTTCACGAAGTGAACAGGGTCGTAACTCTTTCATGAGGTGAAGAATGGGAAGCCTCTCACTTCCTGGATATAATGCAGACTCCTTAGCAAACAACTTGGGCCTGATAGATCCAGTTTTCCTGTGAAAGCTCAGCTTTCATGGGCAAAGCCGCCTGCTTAGGATGGGGCTTGTCTGATTTTGTTGAAATATTAGACAAGACACTCATTTATCTAATGGTGCTGCCTACTCACTTCTCTGTGCCAGTGAAAACTTTGGCCTATAAACTGCTCTCCCAGGAGCCTCCATTATTAGATGGGAAGGTTCTAAATCTGAAATATGTTACTTTCACTTAATGGAAGTCAAATGAGAAAACTCTGCCATGGAGAAATTATAGATGGTTTATCATGGCATTTCTACTCTAAAGTTGTTGAGCAAAACATTCTATAGAAATTGAGCTCATCAAAATTGTCCAATATGTTGTGCTTTAAAGAAGTGAGTCAGATTTACATCAAAACCAAGCATTTCCATGCTGCTCTCCCTTTTAGTTTAAGCCTCTGAACTACTGGTAAGTGAAGGAGACAATACAAGAATGACAGCAGAAAGGATGCAAAGATTGTCACCAGTATGCCTTTAGATTAAAAATAAATGTTTTTAACTACCCTGGATTTGATTGCCTCAGCTTATACTTTGGCTTTACCATGTAATATAGAAAATCATGCCTCAGGTTTTTTTTTTTTAATTTTTATTTTTTTCTCTGAGTATAGGAAATGTAGTAGTACCTGCATCCTTGGCTACATAAGCATATAAAGTGCCTAATCCAGTGTTTCCACAGCATATGTGTAGTGTGTTAGCTATTAAATATTAGCCGTAATAAGCTATAGAATCTACTTTTAAAAAATTAAACCCAGATTTTAAAAACAATACACAGACTTTCTACTCTAAAGACATTGCTTTGTTTGCTGGGCATGTCTTATTGGTGTTATTTATTTTTGTTCACTATTTCCTCTGACCTCTCCCCTGCTCTTAAATTGAGAATGTCCAGATATCAAAACTCCCATTTCAGCAAGCAAATCTTATCTATTTCTCAGCATGTTAATGCAAACGAGTCACATTTGTAATGCACTGCCCTTGACCCCTTCACCCAATTTAACTTAGGTTCATAATAAAAAGTTTGGTTGGAATTCGGAAGCACTTTTGGCAAAGATCAATTTTAAGAGGCTGTCATCTGCTAAAAGCTGACCAGTGTCAAGTCCATGGCAGATACAGAAAGTAGAACAAATAGAAGTTTCCTAGATAGAAAGTGTAAAGTATCCTGAATTTATTCTTTAAAAATTACAGCTATACATAGCAATTGCAGCTGTCCTAATGCTGACTTGATTCTATATCTGAAAAAAGAATTTGTTAGCTATATGATTATCTAACAAAATTGCTATGCTATAATATACTTTAAATGAACTGTATCTAGTTTATTTCTACTGTCATTTTATTTAATAAAACATTCTTTTTTAATAATTACTTAATAAATATTAAAGTGACTTTAAAATGTGCAATGTATTGAAATCACTACCAAATGTGTGTTGTAATTTAGAGAGAACAAGTTTTTCCCTAATTTAGAAAAAAAAAGGAAAGGAAGAGTATTCAGAATATGAGAATACTCTCATATTCCCATTCCCAGTACTGCTTTATTTTCCTCAAACCTGTTTCATTTTTAAAAATTTATTTAGATTTTTATTTAGATTTTAATTTGGGCCTGATCTAATGGCTTATACATATTTGTTCAAGAAGAAAATACACAATTTCTATATTCTTATTTCAGAGTAACATTTTTTAGAGGATAGAAGTTTAAGAAAACACATGTCAGAAACGTGAAGTAACTAAGACACATTCTCTGAAAAAATCACGAGTCACATCTTTGTCTTTACTTATAAACAACAATACTAGTGGTATAATTTCTTACTTTTATATGTTTCTGTCTTCAAAAAATTGCTGAGCTCCTTGAAGACAGATTGTTTATACCACCATTTCTGATTTTTTAAAAATAAACATGTTTGTGTTATCATTTGGGAACATTTTCAATTAAACTTCATTTACCATTAGTAACAGTCTCATTTCAGTGGTGGTTTTAGTTTATTGCTTTCTTTTGAAAATGATTTGGGGATACAAAATGGCATCAAATTTCCCAATGGTGAGTGTGCTATGTGGAATTTAAAAGTTTAATAAGTCTATCTTAGTCAATTAAAGTCAATATGTACTGGATCTCTACCAACTGACAGACAATATGTTAGGAAATTTACTTAGTTTGTCTTAGTTACTTTCCTACTGCTGTGAAGAGACACCATGACCAAGGTGAATTATACATGAAAAAGTTTATTGGGCCTACAGTTTCAGAGGGAGAGTCCATGACCACCATGGCAGGGATCATGACAGCAGGAAAACAAGGCATGGTGCCAGAGCAGTAGCTAAGAGCTATATCCTTATTCATAAACAAAAAGCAAATTGTAATAACTAGGAGGCATGAGCTTTTGAAACCTGCTCATCTCCAGTGACACATTTACTTCAGTGAGGCCACATCCCCTAATCCTTCCCAAACAGTTACACCAATTAGGAACTAATTATTCAAGTAATGTTCTATGAAGCCATTCTCATTCATACCACCATATTCTACTCCATAACCACTATAGGGTTATAGCCATCTCACAATGAAAAATGTATTCAGGTCCACAGATTGGGAAAAGATCTTTACCAGTCCTACATCCAATAGATATCCAATATAATATCCAATATATACAAAGAACTTAAGAAATTAGACTCCAGACAACTAAATAACCCTATTAAAAATGGGGTACAGAGCTAAACTAAGAATTCTCAACTGAGTAAACTTGAATGGCTGAGAAGCACCTAAAGAAATGTTCAGTATTCTTAGTCACCAGGGAAATGGAAATCAAAACAACCCTGAGATTCCACCTCACACCAGTCAGAATGGCTAAGATCAAAAACTCAGGTGATAGCAGATGCTGATGAGGATGAGGAGAAAGAGGAACACTCCTCCATTGTTGGTGGGATTGCAAGCTGGTACAACCACTGTGGAAATCAGTCTGGCAGTTCCTCAGAAAATTGGACATAGCATTACCTGATGATCCAGCTATACCACTCCTGGGAATATACCCAGAAGATGCTATAACATATAACAAGGACACATGTTCCACTATGTTCATAGCAGCCTTATTTATAATAGCCACAAACCGGAAAGAACCCAGAAGCCCTTCAACAGAGGAATGGACACAAAAAATGTGGTACATTTACACAGTGGAGTATCATTCAGCTATTAAAAACAATGAATTCAAAAAATTCTTAGGCAAATGGATGGAACTAGAAAATATCATCCTGAGTGAGGTAACCCAATTACAAAAGAACATACATGGTATTCACTCACTGAAAATTAGATATTGGCCCAAAAGCTCACAATATCCAAGATACAACTCACAGACCACATAAAACTCATGAAGATGGAAGACCAAAGTGTGGGTACTTCGGTCTTTCTTAGAAGGAGTAACAAAATACTCATGGGAGCAAATATGGAGACAAAGCATAGGACAGAAATTGAAGAGGGGCCATCTGGAGACTGTTCCACCTGGGTATCCATCCCTTGTGCAGTCACCAAAGACAGACACTTATGTGGATGCCAGGAAGTGCATGCTGACAGGAGCGTGATATAGCTGTCTCCTTAGAGGTCTGTCAGAGACTGAAATATACAGAGGCGGATGCTCACAGCTAACCATTTAACTGATCATGGGGTTCCTAATGAAGGAGTTAGAGAGAAGACTGAAGGAGCTGAAAGGGTTTGTGGCCTCATAGGGAGAGCAATAATATCAACCAACCAGAACTCCCAGAGCACAAGCCTGGGAGCATATAGGGAGGGACCTATGGCTCCAGCTATATATGTAGGGAAGGATGGCATTGTTGCACATAGGTGGGAGAGGAAGTCCTTGGTCCAGTGAAGGCTGGATGCCCCAGTGTATGGGAATTTGAGGGCAGGGAAGTGGGAGAGGTGGGTGGGTGTGGGCATATCCTCATAGAAGCAGGAGGAGGGGGGATGGGACAGGGGGTTCCTGGGTGGGGGATGGGGAAAGAGGACTACATCTGAAATGTAAATAAAATATCCAATAAAAAAAAGGAAAAAAAAAGAAAAATGTATTTGGTCCAACTTCAAAAATTCTTATAGTCTTTTACAATCTTAAGAGTAGTTAAAAGTCTAAACTCTTCTCTGAGACTCAGGATAATCTCTTAAGTGTAACTCCATATAAAATCAAACAGCAAATTACATAATTCCAATATACAGTTGCACAGAATATATACTATCTTTCCAAAACAGAAGAGTGGGGGCATAGTGAAGAAATATTGGAACAAATCAAGATAGAAATCCAAAGGGAAACCTCCAAATCCTGTAGCTTTGTGCCCAATGTCAAAGGGCTTAGGTGACTCTCCCCTTCTAGCTTTGCCTACTACAACATACTGCTCTATCTTGGACTCAGTCCACTCCCTTTGTGCAGCTCTCCATTGAGAGATATCTCACAGTAATGACATCTCTACTATCTTTGAGTCTCCAACACAAACCAAGCTTTACTTCTACAGATTCACACATTGGCCTCTCTGGGTCTCCATGCAGGAACTCCCCTGCCACAGGTTTGGCCTTAGCAAAATTTTTTAGCCTCAAAGGAAGATTTTAAAAGCCCTTTACTCCTCTATTCTTCATGAATCTAAACCGTCATATGCCCGATGTTGCCAAGGTCTGCTGCCTGCTTATGATGAATCCTGGCCTCTTCTTGAATTAAATTTGTATAAGATTTGCTTTGTTATTGATTTTATGAATAGATAATCCCTTAGGTCTTTTTTATTTTCAAAAAGGTGGAAGCTTATCTGGTGGGGCATTGCCCTGAGGGCAAATCTCTTGAAGATAGCCTAATATAAGCTTTATCCATTGCTACCTTGACTAACATTAATCTTGGTTTGTCTCTGATGATATTCACTATCCGAAAACCAAGACTTTTAGAGCTGGACACGTTTAATGCACATTCAGAATTCTTGAGCAAAATTTTTTGAGGAAGAAAGGCATATTCATTTTATTTGTTTGTTTATTCATTCATTCATAATGCTTAATGTTTATAATATGCCATATGTTATCTTATTTATCATTAACCAGTAACATTGCAAAATAAAGATTCTTGTTCTCCAACCACTACTTAAAATTATTAATTTTTATGCATTTGGTGTAATCACAGAGAGCACTACAACTAGTGGTGTCTTTGTCAATGTTCTAGTTCTGTGATGAAACACCATGATAAAGACAACTCTTATAGAGGAAAACATGTAATTGGGGGCTTGCTAACAATTTCAGGGGCTTAGACTATTATCATAATGGCAGGGAGTTAGTGGCAGGCAAGTGTAATGCTGGAGAAGTGTCTAAGAGCTACAACCTGATCCATATACAGAGACAGACAGACAGACAGACAGACAAGCATCCTGGTGTGGGCTTTTACAATCTCAAAGCCCACCCCCAGTGACACATTTCCTTCAAAAGTGCCATACTTCCTAATCCTTTACAAATAATGCCACTTCCTGGTGACTAAGCATTCAAATGGATGAACCTATGAGGACCATTATTAAAACCAACTCAGTGATGCTCATGTATACAAACTGCCTTTGTGACAGTAGTGTCTTCTTTGAGTGATAAATATTAAAGTAAGTATCATCTATTGTTTTACAGTAAGAAGACTAGAACCAGAAATACGAATATGCTTAAAGACATATAGCTTTGAAAGTGAGACAGGTTTCAAGCCTGTAACTAAGTGCGGGATTTTGTTTTCCCTGCTATATATTGTTTCCCATTAAAAATATATTAACAATATATAAATTTCTACTTATATATTACAACAAGTTAATGAAATAGGCCATATGATATGTTGATATACCTTTGCCTTTATTACTACATAATTTTCCGTTGTTCCTGTAGAAAGAAGTACAATGTGATTTGTGGATTTGAGCATATTTGTCTTATTTTTAACTCAAATTTTCTGTGTAATGTTCTTTGTAAGATTCTGACAGAAGTAATTTTACCAAAATAGTAATTCTGCTATCACTTAGTAATGGTAAGTAATATGAGTAAAATACTGCTTATTATCTTTTGTTCAATTACCCATTGTTTATTGAAAGGTGATGTTGTAGCCATTGTACTTATACCATGCTTATGCTTTCACTTACTCCAGAGACAGAAACATCTATGTCACCTGGAAAAATTTTAAAGTATTGTAACATTAAAAATCTTAACATTCTTTACCATATCAACAGGAGGATGAACTAAATTTAATCAGTACATCACCTATAATTTAAAATGAATCAACATATACAGGAAAGAAAATCTCTGGCCAAAATTCTCAACAATTTGTAAGAAAAAATTTTAGTAAGATTAAAAACAGAAAGTAACTTCTTTACTTTATAAAAGGGTATCTAAAATAATTTGTAATAAATAATTAAACCTAGTGATAGAATGAGCTAATTTCTCATAGCTAGGAAACAATGATACCACCATTTCAGTTGGCAGTCCTTATGCCTTAGCACTCCTAGACATATCGGTAAGAAAATCTAAAAATAAATAAAAGGCCTAGGATTGAAAAGAAAGATATAAAAATATCACCAATCATGGATTTTATAATTATCTTGGATAAATATTAATAAGGCAGTTTAGCAAGGGGGTTATTTGGAAGATCAATACCTAAAAATTATTTTGGTCTTGTACAACCACAAGTTATAATGTAATGAGAATTTAATAAAACTGATTAATAAATCAAACATGGTCAATACCTATTAAATAAATGACATGTTATAGTATCCTGTAGTGAACATATAGTCCGTAAGATCACCACATAATAACACAATATAGATTGGTATCTTGTTCTAATTACAGTTAGTATCAGCCTTCTGGCTTTCTGTCATAGTTTTTAACCCACCTGTGTTGAGAGACCAAATCTTTTGTGTGTAGACTCCATCCTAGAGAATCTAAGTTCTAAAACTGAACTCAAGTTAACCAACAGGCCAATACCTAGCATCAGTTTCCAGGCTACTCCACAACAAGACCTGTGTTTAACACCAGTTTCCAGGTTCCCCCCCCCACCCCCCGCCCGTCCTCAACAAATCTGTACCACCAGATTACAAGCCTGTCCCTGGCATGTCATTTCCTAACTACCAATCAAGAGGAAAACAGAAGTTAAGTTTATGTTTGGCTCCCTGCAACAATCAATTATGTTAAAGGCCATAATGGCCTCTCAATCAGATGTGTATCAGCTTAGAAACCCTCTTCTTACCTCTATAAATACTTGCCTAAAACTAGGCTCAGGGCTTCACCTTCTGGCTGTGTCAGGGTTGGCGGGGAGCCCAAGCTCATACTTGAAAAAAGAGGCACTAATGCAATTACATAGGAATCGGCTCCTCAGTGGGTTCATGAACATTTTCTGGCACAACAGTATCACGACTCAGGATTCCTGTAAGTTTTAAGTTTGTGGTAAGGGCATCTGGAATATGTAAACAGTTATGGAAGAGGTAAAATGAATAGAGGAGAAAAATTGGCTCATAACCACCTAACTACCCTAATTTACTTTCAAAAGAGCATGGAAAATGTAGAGCTGAACATGGGCATTTGGTGGATATTATCAGTCCCTGACCAAAAAGAAAATCAATCAAATAAGACAAAACAAAAGAAAAAAAACCCAAAAATGAAAAAAAAAAAGACATGTTTAAGAAACATAATAGAAATCTCAGTAAAAAGCATGATATTCTATGTTCATGGATAAGAAATTAGGATACAAGTAGGTAAAATTTGAGTGGAAAACCACAAAGAATTTTATTTATTTATATTTTCATCTTTTAATTGTTTATTTACATTCCCAATGCTACCCAACCGCTTGCCCCTTTGACTCTGAGAGGGCACACACCTTACCCCATATTCCTCCACCATGGTGCATCATGTATCTGCAGGATTAGGAGAATATTAGATCCAGATTAGGTCAAGATTAATTGACACTGTTGGTCTTCCTCGAAAATCACAAGGAATTTTGTACATGATGTTTGCAATTTGACAAACTGACCCTTAACGTATATTACAGAACAAACCATCAAAAATGGCTGAAAAGAATGCAAACTAATACATATTTACCACCTTGTACAAAACTCAAGTCTAAATGTATTAAAGAACTCAACATAAAACAAGATATACTGAACCTTATAGAAGAGAAAGTGGGGAATAGCCTTGAACACACTGACACAGGAGTTGACTTCCTGAAGAGATCACCAATAGCTCCAGTACTATTATTGACAATTAATAAATGGGACCTCATGAAACTGAGAAGGTTCATAACAGTCAGAAACTGGAAACAACCCAGATGTCCCTCAACCAAAGAATGGATACAGAAAAGGTGGTGCATTTACACAATGGAATACTATTCAGCTACTAAAAACAATGACATCCTGAAATGTACAGGCAAATGGATGGAACCAGAAAAGATGACGCATCTTGAGTGAGGTAACCAAGATCCAGAAAAAATGCTATGTACTCACTAATAGATGGCCATTAGCTGTTAAGTAAAGAACAATTATGCTATAATCCACAGGCCTTGAGAGTCTAAGTAACAAGGAGGGCTTAAGGAGAGAGGCATGGATCTTCCTGAGAAGGCTGAAATAGAATAGATTTAAGGTTGAACTGTGGGCAGGTGAAGATGGGAACAGGAAGGACCAGGTGGGAGGACATGGGAGAGATGAAAGGAGAGAGTAATGCAAGAGATGACCGGAATTGAGAGAAATTTGGGGTGTGATGTAAAAGCCTGGTGCAATGGAAACTCTCTACAATCCATGAGAATGTCCAGAGCAAAGTCTCCTAGTAATGGGAGATACAGAGCCTAAACTGGCCATCTTGTATAACAAGGCAAAGCTCCTAACAAACTAGAACATCAACCCAGCCTCAAAATCTTTAACCTACAAGTTGTCCTGCCTGTAATGAGCCAGGGCAATGGTGGTCCTGAACTTGTGGATGTGGCCAACTCACTACTGGTTCAACTTGATGCTCACATTACAGGAAGGAGCCTACCCCTGAACTTCCTAGATGTCCAGGAATCAGAGGCTTGGATAGTCCAGCGATCCAAGATAGAACCAACATGACTTGCAAAAAGAAAAAAAAAGTTAATGAAATGATCCTGTCATACTCTCAGATCAGTGCCTAGCATAATCACCACCAGAGAGGCTTCACCCAGCAACTGATGAAAACATGCAGAGACCCACAGCCAAATACCAGGTGGAGTCAGAGGAACCATGCAGAAGAGTGGGAAGAAAGAACTGTAGGAATGGGAGGGGTCAAAAATCCTAGGAGAACATGACTGACAAAATCTACTAAGCAGGCCCCATAACAGCTCATAGAAACTGAAATGACAAATAGGGACCCTGTATGGGTCTGCACTTTGTCTTCTGTATATAGCTTATGGTTGTTGTGATGGTTTGTATATGCTTGACCCAGGGAGTGGCACTATTAGACAGTGTGGCCTTGCTGGAGTAGGTGTGTCACTGTGGGTGTGGACTTTGAGACCCTCATCCTAGCTGTCTGGAAGCCAGTATTCTGCTAGCAGCCTTCAGATGAAGATGTAGAAGTCTCAGCTCCTCCTGTACCATGCCTGCCTGGATGCTGCCATGTTCCTACCTTGATGACAATGGACTGAACTTCTGAACCTGTAAGCCAGCCCCAATTAAATGTTGTCCCTATAAGAGTTGCCTTGGTCATGCTGTCTGTTCACAACAGTAAAACACTAAGACAGTTGTGTAGTTCGATGTTCTTGAGTGTGTGTGTGTGTGTGTGTGTGTGTGTGTGTGACTCTTTTGCCTGCTCTTGGGGCACTTTTCCTCTTACTGGGTTCCCATATCCAGGGGTGATATGGGGATTTATGCCCAATCTTATTGTATCTTGTTAGGTTGTTTGGAAACAGATGTGGAATAGATCTGGTGCAGAATGGAAGGGCAGGGAGGGGAAACTGTACCCAAGATGTAATGTATGAGAAAAGAATAAAAGCTAAAAGAGAAAAATAATGGCAGAGACAACTTTGAAGAAAACAGTGCAGTTGCTGACCCTCCCAAGTTTCAAACTATGTTATAAAAATGAAAATGTTTTAAGTGTATATGAATAAAAAACCATACAATAACATTGAATATAAAGTTCAAAAACAGTGTTTTACACATATAGGCACTAAATATTTGATAATTGCAGTACTTCAGATTGCTGTGAAAATTAAACTAGTTTAAAAGTTGGGAAATGTAATATACATGTAGAAAACATTATGATAGCTTTTAATCTCAGCATTTAGGAGACAGAGACTAATAAATCTCTGTGAGTTTGAGTTCAAGTGGATTCCAGGTCAGTCAGGGATGCCTAGTGAGACCTGGTCTCAATTTTTTAAAAAAAGGCTATGATAATTTTAGATCTTATATAATACTTACAAATAAATTTCAGGAAGTTCAAAGAATTAGACATTCAAGACAAAACCTAAATGACATTAGGAAAACATATAGATCATTATCTTCATGATACTGAGTGAAGATGACTTTCCAAAACAATATGCAAAGTTGAAAAGCTATAAAGGAAATGAGTAAACAGCTTGTCTACATCAAAATAAAAATCTTGGGGATAATAAACTACAACACAAGCAAACTAAAAGTCAGACAGGAAAATCTATTTGCAACAAACATAATAGAAATATAACATGCTGAGTATAAAAAAGTACTCAGTCATAATAGTAGTGAAACATTAAATGAGACTCCACCAAGGAACTAAGTCAAAATTACCAATAAATACATGTCTAGATGTGTAGGAAGCAGGGAAATGAAAATTAAAGAACTATGATATAATTTAAATTCATCATATATCAGATTGATATGTAAAGCCTGAAATAATAATACTGTATAATTTTTAGTAAGTGCAAATCAGTCTTTTGGAAGTATTGTAACTATTAAAATCATCTATCTATCTATCTATCTATCTATCTATCTATCTATCTATCTATCTATCTATCTATCTATCTTCTCCAGCATTTAACCTGAAAGAATTTGCTTGAAATAGTCACAGAAATAGAAGCAATTTGGAATTTTTCCTGGTGTTTTTTTTGGCTTCCTTAATTCTTTTGGCTCAACTTTCAGCATATTCTACAGTCCCATTTTTGTTTTTCTTTTTTCTTTTAGAGCAGTATATCAGTGTTCCTGTCACATGGAATAACAAGATGCTGAATCTTAGGTGCCTTGGTCTTGGGCTTCTTGACTTCTTTGATTAAGGGCTTTCTGATAACATAATTACAGATATCATTTCTTTAGAGGGCTTGAAAGCTTTTGGATTCTGCTAGCTCTGTGAGGGCCCAACAGCCAAAGCACAGTAGTATCTGTTGGTCCAGCATCATCCTTCTATCCACAAGCCATCCTCATTCCTCTCTTGTTTTACAATAATCAATTTGAAGACACTCAGATTGTCCTCCACAATACATCCATGAACATACTTGCATGCAGAACTTCAGTTCTCTTGTCTATATTAAGAATGATTCTTATTTAATAGTAGGTGCAGTATGTCATGGGTCAAGATGCCTTGGTGTGATGGGAAAACTTTGTCATTATCACCAATTTGGACCACATGACCTTTCTGCTCTTCACTCAGAGCACCTAGTAACTGCAGCCATTCATTTCTCATAAAAAAGTACAAAGTTTGTGTTTATTGTCCTTGTCAGTGTGCTTCTAACAGCTGGTGACTGGGAAGGAGATACTGAGCTTCATCTTGACAAAGCTGACCATGTAGGAAGTACCATGAAAATTAGCACATGGCACATTTTTGATAAATAGAATTTTTACCCTAGTATTTCTTGTCTGTTCAAGTTATAACACAAACAGCTTTTGGCATTCAAATTTCCTTGGATTCTCCTTGTTAAGTCTGAAGTACCAATTGCCACAGAAACTTAAGGTACTTCCATGTATTTTACCCTGTATTGTATCAGTAACTGTTAGCTGGAGGGGAAAAAATTCTGTAAATATGCATAATTGTGGAATGTGTAACAGATACTTTTTCACAGTGAAAGGTTGAATTTCACACATCTGCTAATTTTCTTGTCTCACAGGCGTTTTTTGTGTTTTTATACCATTTACTTCATAAAATATAATGTGGAGATGGTGCAATTTCTACTATTTTAAAGGAGAATCTGAATATTTACACTAACCCTCTTTTGATGGAATCTTATACTTATCATTTTCAACTAGCAAGTTAAAATAAACCACTAACATCAGGTAACTAGAAAATAGGTTTGGTTCGCTATCAATTCTTTAGCACAAGTTCTATGGCAGCCCTTTTAGAAAGAACAGTGACCTGGTAATTAGGAAGCAGGAGTTGGTTTTGTCTTTATTCATAGGACATCAGCGCCATCTTTTACGAAAGTGTCTTTTTATGTACCAGGAAGTTTACAGAGTATTTCCCAGGGATTTTTATCAGATCCAACCATACAGAAATTATCCACAGCAAGTACTACCACAATTTCCATGCAACATACAAAGAAACTGAAAGCCAGAGACTGAAAGGACTTGCTAAGAGTTACAGTGAACAAGTGACAGCATCAGGATTCAAACTCAGATTTGACTTCAAAGTCTTAGGCCCTCAACTTCCTCAAATACAAAAGCAGGATATTTTGTCCATTAAGATTTCCTCCATCTTTTCATTTTCACAATTTTTAGTTATTTAAAAATAGTTTTAATTCTCTAAGAATTTCACACAATGTATTTTGACCACATTAACCGGCCAATTCCTCTTCAACTACACCCAGATCTATGCCTACCTCTTTACTCTCTCCAAACATCATGTCATTTTTTTTTTCTTAAAAATATACCAGTTCTAATTTGTGTTGTCCATGTACTCATGGGAATGACGCCATCCACCAGAGTGTGGTTGGCCTACCAACAACCATGCTCTTAAAAAAGAAAAATCTGTCTTTCTCTTTCCTGAAGCCATCAACTTTCAACATCTCTTCAGTTAGTCAGGCTTCCAGGATCAATGAGTGCATTTGCTGTCCATACTAGACTGGCTTGATGATATGCAGACATCCACAGCTGCTCTGAGTTAAATCAGTATAGTTTTTAGACTAGTAAATCACATGCCATTTCCTTTGGCTTTCTATCACAGATGATTTGAGATATGGTTTTGAACAAATGCTTTGGTATTTTTTTTCCTGTTTTTATGTTTTTTCAACATTTTATTTTTATGTGTTATGCCTGTCTTCTTGATCTTGTTACTATGGCTTAATACTACTACTGACTACCAAGAATAGGAAGGCCACAAAGGCAGGGATGTCATAGGACTACCATGAACACCCCAATAGTCCATCGAGAGGGCATTCACAATTCTTTATCAGGAACCATAGCTCATAGCTTTACTTAACAACCTCAATTCTAACTCTATATATTAGGCATTCATTTATTTCACATTTCTAGAGGATATTCCTTTCTTCATTTCGATACTGATTTATTTACAGTTTTTCCAGATATCAGTACACATCTATCTTCCATAATCTATAAGATCCATAAGGCATTTTCAATTCTGTAGCTTTAACACATACACATACAGAACTTTCTATAAGCTAGGTAAACTATAAGAAATGTACGTGCTGGATAACAGGCTATCTGCACTTAATGTCCTGGTAGGTACTAATAAATTACCCCTCATATGAAAAGGTCTTACCAATTTATACACTGATATATGAGTGGTTTTCCTCTTACTCATCATTCTTATCTACTATCAGTCTTATAAACCCTGCTGGTCTAGCTTCCCTTGACCACTGAGGTGGGAGGGGGCAGGTAGCACTATTATTTTTTGGGTTTAAAATTTTCAACATTTGCAAAACATATTGCATTTTGATTATATCCTTCTACCACTATGACCCTGTTGGAACATGGTCCAGGAATGAAGTCGTGTGAAAATTCTGAATGCTTGTGAAAAGAAAGGAAACAATCTCAGACTGTGTTTTCATGCCCCTCCCAGGTGTATGTATCACAAGTGAGTTTACTTCTGATTACTCCTTACTGCTGCTATTCAATTTAATAGTAAAACCATCCTTTATATGCCTTTATGGAAAAACACGTTTTTGATACATGTGGCTTATCTTTATGGTTGTATACAACTTGAACTCGAGGATTTTACTCATGTGATTTCTCTTAACCCCCAGAGTATAAATTGTCTGATGCTTGATGCATGAGACCTCAGTTCACCTCATTTAGCAACTCCATTCTCCTAGGTCTCACCACATCCAGATCAGTGCCACCTCCCTCTAACTTTTCGCTAGTTAGAGGGAAACTTTTCCACACTACATCTTGTGCCCACTTTTATGTCACATTCTCTCTTTAAATTCAATAACCCTGATTCCAATTAGTGTTGTTTATCTACTCATGCATGTGACTCAGAACTTTTGAACTATTACTGGCATATTAATAACAATGCCAAAGTAGTTGACTTATCCTTATTCCTTCAAGTATACTTCTCACTTATCAAAGAAGCATCCTTTTGAAATGCAGAAACTTACAGAGATGTACAACCTCCAGGCTAGGCAGGGATACATAGTAAAATCTTGCCTAAAAAGCAACAAGAAACAAACAAAAAACCCAACCAACCAATCAACAGAAATTTTCCTTCTATTCAAGAGAAACATATTAGTAGTTCTTAAAAATGCAAGTTTCTTATATATGTTAAAATGGAAATAGAAAAATCAAGAGCTGGTATTTAATTTCAAGCTCAGTAATCTTCTGCTGACCCATACTACTGCTTCTTTTCGACCATACTTGAAAATCCAGAATATGGCTAACTAGTGCTGCTTTTCCATCAGTGAGAGTGTACAACACTAGTTAATTTTCTTTTAGGGTTTAACTGTCTACTTTGTAGAAAGTGGATTTACACAAGCAAGTGTTATTATTGATAGAAGTTACGAAAAAAAAATTCTTGCAATGGTAGACAAAAAGACTCTACCTATCTACTAAGATTCAAGTGCTAATGACTGACTGCCTGTTATATGGTCCTAAGAGTCATCATCAACAGAAAGAGCAGACAGGGTAACTTGCAGGGCAAGGACTTCTCAATGAAGCCCACAGCAAAAGTGCATTAATGGAAAATATAGCCTTCAAAATGTGACTTGGGATGCCAAGTGTTAAACTGTTTGATGTTTTAAACTGCTAGCATTAAAGGCAATTCAAACATATCAAGGCCTTTTTTAAAGAGTGTGAATATTCTATGAGCTCCAAGGTGCTTGAAGGTTAACACAGCTACTTGTTTAAAAATTCAATTAACCTTAGCTTTCGAAAAGCTGATTTATTAATAATCTCACAGATAAATTGCCAGTTTCACAAGAGTTCTGGTTAACTTCTGAATATGTTCTATTTCAGCAGCTTCATGTACTACTTGGAGTTGAGTATCAGTAATCTTTGACTATTTTATTTAAGGAAAACCATAGCATAATAAATTATTTCTGCATACAAAGTACAGAAGCAACCATCATTCTTACTGCAAATAAGCTGTTAGAGACTCAAGCACCTAAGAGAAAAGCATTTCTAGTTTTCATCACCAAACATGGAAAAACATTTTGGATTCACTTTCTCTAGAAGGTGTGGAAGCAAGGTGTAAGAGATAAATGTATGGAAAAGTCATAGCTTATGTCTTACAGCCTCTGTACCACTAATTTCAGGATAAAGTGCCATCTTCTTTTGCTTGATAGTGACATTAGTACTGGCATCTAGAACATGCTGCTATGTAAATAAAAGCCATACAAACTTTGATAGCTTTCCTTACAAATTTACCACAGAGGGTAGGTGGATGCCTTGAAATTAAAACACACAGCTAACAACTATTTAAATATCAGTATAAAAGCAGAAAACTAACTCAGATCCAAGGCTGTCTTTCAGTTCTTGGTAGTTATACTTTTTAAGTGATGTCTGGGATTACTACTGTATAATAATCAAGATACATTAAGTCATTCTCCTATTAAAGAATACTTATTGAGTTATGATCAGTATACAGACAGAGGTGACTATAAACTAGGGAAAGCTTCTACGAGGAGTGAAAGTGCTAGACAGTAGGTTACCTACACTTAATGTTATAGCAGATACACTGCTAAGCAAAGTCTCTACTTCTGAGCTGTATCTCTAGCCCTATACACAAAATTCATATATAAAAAAGATAGGCCACTACAGTGGAAAGGCATTGAAAAGTCTTTATTTCCTCTGAAAATTCCCTGTTACAGGGTGCAAATTATTATATATTCATGCCTTTTTAAATACATAAGAAGTTTTACTGCGCAAAAGACAAATTATTCAATACCAGTAGCACTATATAAGTATTTGCAAAAAATGTTTTTTAAAATTTCTTTAAATGATTGCTACTATTAGGAACTAGATAACAATACTAGGGCAGATAATTCTAGAAACAGTCCCGCCAGAAGTTAATAATTATCAACAATTAACATTATAATTGTAAATATTATTTTAGAAACATCCACTACTCTAGAAGTTACCCACAACCGTGGCCATTTTATTATATAAAAATAGAAACTGATGTTTATTATATATGCTTCTTGAACAGGCACACCAACTAGAAAAAATGTACAAAAGCAACATAAGATTAGTTACTGGATCTTATCACTTAAATTAATGATAGCATTTTTGGTTTCCAGAAACAGGCATGCATATTTAAATACTTTCAACAAACAAGTAAAAGTTTTTTTGATATCAGCAACTTCAAAATTTAAAATTACTGAAATGTTTGCATTATGTAACAAAACAGCAATTTTATTCATATGACTTTAGACATGGTTTTACAACACAACCTTAAGGTTTATTGTTGGTGTTGCTTTGAATTTAATACAGTAAAACCAAGTATTAAGCAATAATTAAGAAAACACAAGAAAACTCTCTTCAAATGTTTAGAATGACACTCTTTGAGGCAACAAGAAATAGGTCTAATTGTCTACAATTTTAAAAACAATTTTGTGGTATCTTAACCACCATTAATCATATTCAGAAACTTTAATCACTTTAACAATACATTCAGTAAATGACCTGGAAGAGAATTTTTTTTTCCTGATTGCATCAAAAGGATGAAAAAAGTTACAGTATGCGCTGGGCCATGAAAAAAATAGTTTCTGTGTTTTTCCACAGTGTACACAGCTGCAGTGTCCAAAGGTATCTAGGTTTTCTAATTATTCTAACCTTATCTAGCCGAATAGTCTCCTTAGATAACTATGCATGCTGAATTTAGGAGGCCTTAACTCTAAGATTATAACAAAGTATAACATTTTTACTGGTGCGACATAACTGTGATTGTTCCAACTTAACGTTCTCATCTAAGAGAAACTTTCATATTGCTGGTATGGAGAGGCAGGACCAGTACCTGGTACATTACAGGTGCATACTTGGCATTTAGTGCATGCCCTAGGTGGGCTTCAGGAAACAACAGCTGACTTAAGAGCTGAAGCTTTGTGACAAAGTAGGTTATAAAGTGATTCTGTCCCTGATTTGTGTGACACTATAAAAAGGAAAGGATACTCCAGAGAAGAAGCGGGCTGTACAGTGGGAGGTGCATGCAGCCTGAGAGGAGCAGCCTGGGAGTCTGGGAAGTTTTTCCCAGTTTCGCATTCCAACTCAGTCTGCATCAGTCAGCGAGAGCTACAGTCCTTGGAATTTTCCATTTCTTAAGAATCTGTGCTGGGAGCTTTAACATCTTCTCTGAAACCTGCCCAGGTCAGGAACAAGCTGCACATGGAGAATTCTGTGCTTTTCATTGGAGCCATGGCTCCTGGCAGGAAGCATTGGGTTTATTTATTGTTTACTTATTTACAGGTAGTTCTAGGTCCAAACTATTGCTCAAAGAAAGTAGACCATCAGAACTTAGAGACATTTAAATGTAGGCATTGCAAATAGGTTTTCTGTCAATAGATAGCCCTCATTTTTTTTTCATGTAAAGTGTCTATTACAGGTTATTAACTGTGACACTCTGTTCAGTTCTTGATGATTTAGTTGCCAGAAAAGGAATATGAATTTATAAAGTATTCCTAAGATTCAAGAACCACCATTCCACCTGTTATTAATGAGTTTAGGAAACAGACTGTAATTCAAAAGTTACTGCAATAAATATAGCACTGTGATCATGAGGTTGGTTTGATATTTATCCACAGATCAATTAACAGTAAAGTTCCAAAACAGTATTTTCCAGAAGAACCATTCTAAGGATGGTGCTGCATTGATGTTCATAACTGCTCTGTTATAGTAGGCATAATGTTTCACTTGATACCTGGAGAAACTTAAGAAGTTAAACAATTCGCCTAATATTTTGAGTGACAGCTATGATCAATTAGTTCTGTGGATAAGAAGTTAGTGCTTCAGTTAACTTGACTCACTAGAATCATCCTATCCAAATGTTCGGTTGTATTCTTGTATTTCTTCATCTTTGAATTTTAGCCAATGTGTATATGATTTACATCCAATCACTAATTACAGGTAAATTAAAATTAGCAAAATGTCTAAATACTTTAGTATTAACATATTCAGGTATTACCATAGAAAATAGAACCAACTTTTATTCCAAATATAGGCTCCTGGCCAGATCCTGATAGTTTGCCTTAACCCTACTGTATTTACATATGCTTTGATTTGTCATATCATACCCAGATTGAAAATGTAATTCAAATAACTAAAATAAGTTGTGAGCTGACTCTCCAGACGTGGCTTTCAACAAAAAAGATCCCAAGTGGCAATCAAATTTATGTGACCACCACATAATTAATTATTAATGATGCCTAGAATCCCTTTCACATCACAACTTCATTTCTGGGAATCAGTCCATTTATATTTTTCACTTGCTAATCTCACAGGTTGGTATGTTAAAACAGGCAAATCAATGTGCTTTTAAAAGTGTTTTATGTTTCTGCAAATGCCCTCTTTGAAGAAAATTTCTTTTTGGATTTCTGGGACTCAATTTTTCTAATTTTCCCAAATAAATTGGTTGTTGCTTTTAAAAATATTTTAAATCCTCCTTCTATCACGAAGACTGTGAAGGCAAGAGGAATTTCCAAAGAAGGATGTTAAGTCTGATGCACATCCACTATTCAGAGGGCTCTTCTGAGTTTCCCAGGACTGTACTTTCCTTGGGAGTCTCCGAGTTGGTTTCTGGTATGACACTGGATTCTGAAACTTCTTGTTGTGAGCTGTCTCCATCAAGAATAATATCCTCAGGATTTGGCGGGGCTGGACAGAAGTCTTCATTTGGGCAGATTTGCTGGAAAAGTGTTTCCGCCTAGCCAAAGATATAAGAACAAATTTTTGGATATGAGCAGCTTAAATATGTGCATTTGTAGTGTTATCTAAATAAAAAATATCCTTAAAAATTAATGTAATCAGGTTTTAACAAGTACATGTGACTGAGCTTAGAAGGACAATATAAGAGAGTAAAAAAGCAAACATGATGCTAATAATAAGCAAATAGATAGTAAATGTGGCAAGTGACAATAACCCACCTCAAAGATAGCTAATTATCTGTGTCACAATAGGAAACTTCTACTCTTGGCAACTGGTGGGAAATTATAAGATGGTAAAGAACATAATGGTTTCCTACACAGCTTCAACTTTCTTGATAATGCACATACAAGATCCTCTATTTGGCTAAAACTTGACCATCTATAGTCCAAAGGTCCAACCTAGACCACCTCTTGCTTTTGTAAATAAAGTTTTATTGGAACACAGTTGACATCAGATTACCTACTATCTATACCTGTTTTTTTTTTTTTTTTCTATTTAATGGCAGAGTTGAAGAGCTGCAATAAAGAGTACAAAAGCTTTACAACTGAAAATATTCAGCATCTGGACACCTTTACCAGATGAGTTTGGTGGAAGAATAATAACAAAAACTTTGTCTGTGTATAATGTGTGCATATACAAGTGCCACAACATACATGTAGAATCTAGAAAACAACTTTTAGGAGTTGGTTCTCTCCTTCTGACTTGGCTTCTAGGATTTAAGCTCAGGTTGTCAGACTTTCATGGTAAGTACCTTTACCCATGGAGCCATTTTTTTGCATTTAATGTTTCCCAGGACATATAAGTCATATTAAAAAAACCATAATAAAAGCTCAGGAATAGAACACTTCGGGATCCAAAATTAGAAATAAGGTCAATGCATCTTAACCCAAGTCATGGAGAGCTATGAATTGTTTTGGTTACTTGATGATAGACAGAGCTGGTGTCAAAGAGGCCAAAGAAGATTAGATGCACATTTGCATGAATACTTCCCAGGTCTGTAGCTGGGATAATAGTTACAAGGTCTTAACACGTGATTTCAAAATGTCCCTCTGTGGTTCCTCTTCTATCAAGAGCTCCCACTTGCACACAATTATCCAACAATTAACCCAACTGATAATGCTGAAGAACACAAACAGGCCCCAGGCTTAACCTTCCTGCGGCCTACTTCCCCACTTGGGCCAGATCAGAGGCCGGGCAAATACCTGCTTTAACACTGCAGCCTGTGAGCCTCGCAGGAGGTCCACACTAACCAAGGGCACAGGTAAGAATTTTGCCCAAATACCCATGCCAGCTTGGACACCCACACAGCTCAGCTGATGCAGGACTTACACCCACCTCCAAACTCTACCTTCCCTTCTCTCCCAATTCCCCACCGGGGCCAGAGTAGTGGACCGAAACCCACCAGAATGCTACAACCTGTGAACCTCCCAGGAGGTCCAAAGTAACCAAGGGCACAGGAAGTCCACAGTAAGCAGGGACACAGGAGGCCTGCTCTAACCAGAGACACAAGAGGCACACACTAACCAGAGACAACACTGCCTGCTTCCAAGGAGACCAGGTCTAACTCAGGTCAGAGAGCTCTACCTGCCTCCAAGAAGACCAGCTCCAGTCAGAGACACCCAGGCCAGTTAATACCAGAGACCCAGACAGTTAGATGCAAGCTCAAGATCATAAGTGAAAGAAACCAATGCAATTTGGCACCATCAGAACTCAGCTCTTCCACCACAGTAAGTCCTGGCTAGCCTAACATGCATGAAAAGCAAGATAATGACCTAAAATCTCATCTCATGAAGATGATAGAGGCCTTTCAAGAAGATATAAAGAACTCCCTTAGAGATATATAGGCAAAACACATGAAAAGAGGTAGAAGCCCTTAAGGAAGAAACATAAATCTCTTAAAGAAATACAGGAAAATACAATCAAGCAGACGAGTGAATTGAACAAAAGGGTCCAAGAACTAAAAATAGAAATAGAAACAATAAAGAATACACAAAGAGAGGCAACCCTGGAGATGGACAACTTAGGAAAGAGATCAGGGGCTACAGACATCACAAACAGAATACAAGACATACAACAGGCGTAGGTAGAAGATACTATAGAAAATACTGATATTTCAGTCAAAGAAAATATAAAATGTAAGAAGCTCCTAACCCAAAATATCCAGGAAATTAAGGACACAATGAAAAGATCAAACTTAAGAATAATAGGAATAGAAGAGGGTGAAGAATTCCAGGTCAAAGGGCCAGAAAACATCTTCAACAAAAATCATAGACAAAAACTTCTAAAGAAAGATATGGCCATAAACATATAAAAAATGTACAGAACACCAAATAGACTGGAGCAAAAAGGAAATCCTCTTGTCACATAAAAATCAAAACAGTAAATGCACAGAACAAAGAAAAATATTAAAAGCTCTAAGACAAAAAATCAAGTAACATATAAAGGCAAACCTATCAGAATAACATCAAACTTCTCAACAGAGACACTAAAATCCTAGACTGATGTCATTCAGACATGAAGAGAACATAAATGCCAGCCCAGCATACTATAACAGGCAAAATTCTTAATAATCATAGATAGAGAAATTAAGATATTCCATGACAGAACAAAATTTAAACAGTATCTTTCTACTAATTCAGCCATAGAGAAGATAATGGAACAAAATCTCCAATTCAAGCAGGGTAACTCCAAGAAAACAAGAAATTAAACATCTCACAAAAAACCCAAAAGAAAAGAATCATGCATCCATACCATCTCCAGAACACAAAACTAGTAGGAACTAACAATTATCTGTCTTTAATATTTCTCGACATCAATGGAATCAATTCCCCAATAAAAAGACAGAGGCTAACAGACTGGGTATGTAAACAGAACCCAGCATTTTGCTGAATCCAAGAAAGAAACCTTAGGAACAAGACAAATTCCACTTCAAACTTAAGAGCTAGAAAACAGTTTTCCAATCAAATGGTCCCAAGAAATTGAAGCAGCCATTCTAATATCCAATACAATAAATAGACTTTCAACCAAAAGTTATTAAATGAGATGGGGAAGGACACTTTATCCTCTTCAAAGGAAAAATCCACCAAGATAAACTCTCAATTGTGAACATCTGCAAATGCAAGGGCACATATATTCATAGAAGAAACTTTACTAAACCTCAAAGCACACATTGCACCTCACACAATAATAGTGGGAGACTTCAACACTCCACTCAGAGCAATGGACAGATCATGGAAACAGAAACTAAAAAGAGACACAGTGAATCTAACCGAGACACAATGAAACAAACAGAAGTTATGAACCAAATGGATTTAACAGATATCTATAGAACATTTTAGCATAAAACAAAAGACTATACCTTCTTTTCAGCACCTCATGTTACCTTCTCCAAAACAGACCATATAATTGATCAAAACTTGAGCAATCCCACTAAGATCAGGGACTAGACAAGGCTGCCCACTCTCTCCCTGCCTATTCAATATAGTAGTCAACTTCCTAGCCAGAGCAATTAGACAACAAAGGAGGTCAAAGGGATACAAAATTGGAAAGGAAGAAGTCAAAATATCACTACTTGCAGATGATATGATCGTATACTTAAGTGACCCCAAAACTTCCACCAGAGAACTCCTAAACCTGATATACAACTTAAGCAAAGTGGCTGGATATAAAATCAACTCAAACAAATCAGTAGCCTCCCTCTACTCAAAGGATAAACAGGCTGAGAAAGAAATTAGGGAAACGACACCCTTCACAATATTCAGAAATAATATAAAATACCTTGGTGTGAATCTAACCAAGCAAGTGAAAGATCTATATGACAAGAACTTCAAGTCTCTGAAGAAAGAAATTGAAGAAGATCTCAGAAGATGGAAAGATCTCTCATGCTCATGGATTGGCAGGATTAACATAGTAAAAACGGCCATCTTGCTGAAAGTAAGCTACAGATTCAATGCAATCTCCATCAAAATCCCAAATCAATTATTCAGAGTTAGAAAGAGCAATCTGCAAATTCATTTGGAATAACAAAAAACCCATGATAGGGAAATGATTTTCAACAATAAAAAAACTTCTGGGGAACCACTGTTCTGGATCTCAAGCTGTACTACAGAGCAGTAGTGATAAAAACTGTTTGGTATTGGTACAGAGACAGGCAAGAATATAAATGGAATAGAATTGAAGACCCAGAAATGAACCCATGCACCTATGGTCACTTGATATTTGACAAAGGAGCTAAAGCCATTCAGTGGAAAAAAAGACATGATTTTTAACAAACGGTGCTGGTTTAATTGAAGGTCAACATGTAGAAGAATGCAAATAGATCCATTCTTACCTCCTTGTGCAAAGCTCAACTCCAAGTGGATAAAAGGACCTCCACATAAAACCAGATACACTGAAACTAATAGAAGAGAAGGTGGGAAAGACCCTTGAATACCTAGGCACAGGGGAAAAGTTCCTGAACAGAACACCAATGGCTTATGCTCTAAGATCAAGAATTCATAAATGGGACCTCATCAAATTGCAAAGCTTCTGTAAGGCAAAGGACATTGTCAATAGGACAAAGCGGCAACCAACAGCTTGGGAAAAGATCTTTACCAATCCTACATTCCAACAGAGGGCTAATATCCAATATATACAAAGAACTGAAGAAGTTAGATTTCAGAGAATCAAATAACCCTGTTAAAAATGGGGTACAGAGCTAAACAAAGAATACTCAAAGGATGAAACTTGATTGATCAAAAAGCACCTAAAGAAATGCTTAACATCATAAGTCATCAGGGAAATGCAAATCAAAACATCCCTGAGATTCCACCTCACACCAGTCAAATTGGGTTATGTTACTCAGGATGGAGTACTACTCAGCTATTAAAAACAATGAATTCTAGAAATTCTTAGGTAAATGGATGGAACTAGAAAATATGTTCCTGAGTGAGGTAACCCAATCAAAAGAACACACTCATTGACATGTGGATATTAGCCCAAAAGCTCACAATACCGAAGATACAACTCACAGACCACATGAAGTTCAAGAAGGAAGACAATAGTGTGGGTGCTTCAGTCCTTCTTAGAAGGAGTAACAAAATACTTAAGAGAGCAAATAGGGAGACAAAGTGTGGAGCAGAGACTAAAGGAGGGGCTGTCCAGAGACTGTTCCACCTGGGTATCCATCCCATGTACAGTCACCAAACCAGGACACTCACTGTTGTGGATGCCAGGAAGTGCTTGCTGACAGAAGCCTGATATAACTGTCTCCTGAGAGGCTCTGACAGAGCCTGACATATACAATGGTGGATGTTCACAGCTAACCATTGAATTGATCATGGGGTACTCAATGAAGGAGTTAGAAAGAAGACTGAAAGAGCTGAAGGGGCTTGCGACCCCATGGGGAGAGCAACAATACCAACCAACCAGAGCTCCCATGGTCTAAACCACAAGCCTGGGAACACACATGGAGGGACATATACAGCTCCAGGTGTATATGTAGGGGAGGATGACCTTGTCAGGCATCAGTGTCAGAGGAGGACCGTGGTCCTGTGAAGGCTGGATGCCCCAGTGTGGGGAATTCTAGGGGGAGGAGGTGGGAGTGGGTAGATGGGTGAGGGTACACCCCCATAGAAGCAGAAGGAGAGGGATGGGATAAGGGGTTTCTGGGGGTGGGGAGGGGAAGGGGATAATATCTGGAATGTGAATAAAATATCCAATTTAACAAATAAGAAATCCTGAAAAAAACAAGCTGTTAGTTTGTATACTGATAGCATTGGTTTACAATTACTTGAAACTGTTCTGTTTTTAGATACTGCTAATTCTAAAATTTTGCAATTACTTATGTAAATACAACTCAATTTTAAGAGAAAATTCTGTTCCTTAACTTTATAGGACATTTAAGAGCTCATATTGTATTGCTTGGACCTCTTAGGGCAATGCCAAAGGAGATTCGTATATCAGAGAGATTATAGGGCTTACACAGGAAGAGTCAACCAAACAATCTCATTCTTTACATCATTAAAATAGTAATAGCTTGAGACAACAATTTAGTATTTCTAGAGAATGTGCACATCAAATTGTAAAGACTTGTCCTGAATGTCCTCAGTTTCTACCTGTACCACATAATGGTGTTAATGCTCCAGGACTCCTACCTAATCAATTATAGAGAATGGATATTACTCATATTTCTGATTTTGGACAATAAAAATATGTACATGTGACTACTGACACCCCCTCAAGCTTTCTAGTTGCAACTGCTTTAAAAGGAAAAGCAACTAGAAATGTAATTAGTTATTGCCTACATTGTTTTTCTATGCTGGCTGTTCCAAATCAGATCAAAACAGCCAATGCAATCGAGCATTTGAGACTTTTTGTCAACAATTTAATATTAAAGGGATTCCTTATAATCCTCAAGGATGAATTATTGTGGAATGGGCCAACAGAACTTTAAAACAGTATCATCATAAAATAAAAAGGGGGGAGGTTTATCCCCGTACACCACAAATTTATTTAAATCATGTTTGTTTATTTATTTATTTATTTATTTATTTATTTATTTTTGTTTTTTGAGACAGGGTTTCTGTGTGTAGTCCTGGTTTTCCTGGAACTCACTCTGTAGACCAGGCTGGCCTCTAACTCCGAAATCTGCCTGCCTCTGCCTCCCAAATGCGGGGATTAAAGGCATGTGCCACCACTGTCCAGCTATTTTAAATTTTTAAAAAATTTGGATGCCAAGGAACTTTCTGCTGAGTGTCTATGGCACCCAACCACCAGGCATACTTATGCATAGGTGAAAAGGAAGGGTCCACTTACTGGCATATGGCATGATTGTGAGCTTGCTGAGTGCCCTGACAATGGTGATTGGGAAGCTATATGGGACATATGTTCCCGACCCACCTTTGCTTGCCTATATCCCAGATGGGACAAGCTGCCTTGCCTCGTGGGACAGAGAATTAAAAAAAAGAGAAGTTATAATGACTTACATTTTTCTTAAATGTGACCAGTTATTTGGACTCAATCATGGACTGGTTTAGAAATCAATACAATATTGGAAATAACAGTTTTCATTCAGAAGACTGGTTCTGGACATTTTCAGAGACATATATGGAAATTAGCTGCAGTTCTGTATGATGTTATGTTAGCAAAATTTATCTTTTGGGATATCTTTGTTGGGACAGGATCTGGATTTCAAACAAGTGTTAGTGCATGTTAAGGCTCTTTTAATTGTCATGTTAAAATGACTTTCGTTTCTTCTACAGAATTTAATGTATGTTGTATTGATTGTACACTTTCTAACTGTGTTAGTGTGTTGAAATCTTGCATGTCTGTTACAGGGATCTATCAACCAAGTTTTGTTTTATTGCCTTAAGTATTACAAGACCTTGGTATTCTGAATAAAGATTCCAAGTACTGCAAGACGTGAGACAGGTATTAAGCAGTAACAAGAGGGTAGTGGGCTTGACTATTGCTTGTGTAACAGCTTTAATTACATTAATTGTTAGCACCACTGCTTCTGCAATTGCTTTGACACAAGAAGTTAAGGCAGCTACATTTGTTAACCATTTAGAAAAAAAAATGTTACTAATGTATTGAGTATACAATCGGATTTAGATAAGCATTTTGGACAATGGATTGGATTGATGCTCTTTATCCTATTCAAATTATTGGGAGGAGGTTCAGAGTTTAAGAGTAAGAAGCCATTTTGAGTGTCATGCCAAATACCAATGGATTTGTATTTCTTCTAAAATTTACAACGATACTCATTATAATTAGGAAAAAGTTTAAAGATACGTGCATGGTATTTGGCATAATTCCAACACCTCTCTGGATGTTTTAACTTTGCATAGTGAGATTATGAATTTAAACAATACTGCTCTGCTGAGCATTGATGTGGCAGATAATGCTGATAACATTACCCAGGGCCTGAGGTCCGTATTTCCATTTTGGACAAGCTTCAAGTATGGCATATAGAGCTTAATCATACTAGTCCTTTTTGTCTTGGGAATACTTTTATTCTTGCCCATCGTGTTAAAGCTTATCTTTAACAACATCAACATGTTGGCAGTCAAAGTACATGGCTTGAAATGGAAAACAGACTCCCCAGACAAAGTTATTAATTTTACAGGCTGGCAAGCCAAAGACAAGTAAGATTCTGCACAGAGCCTTTCCAACCTAAGATAGAAGTGCATTCCTTTTGATAATACAAATTCCATGAAGGGTAAGGAAGGCATTCTTGTCAGAACAACCTAAGATAGACTCCGTCTTGTTAATGAAATAAGAAAGGGGAGATGTGGAGAGCTTTTGGGGCTGCTTGGCCGGAAGCTGACATTGGCCAAGGACAAGAAAATGGGCTTCAGGCAGGAATCTAAATATTATGCTAGAACAAAAAAGTAATTTCAGGCAGGAATTTAAATATTATGCTAGAACAAAGAAGTAATTTCAGGCAGGAATCTAAATCTTAGGCTAGAACAAAGAAGTAGACTTCAGGCATGAAAATGACTTTTGCCTAGGACAGGGAAGTAGGCTCAGATATTTTGGTCATCCTGATAAGCCCTTAGAAACAGTGATCAAGGGAGTGATCACAGGATCTGTTATTGCCTTGCATATATATGTGTGTGTGTGTGTGTATGTATATACATATATACATATATATATATTTTAGAAACAATGGTCAGAAAGTACAAAGTGAGGACAATAAGAAAATATTCATCAGATGATATAAACTTTCAGTGACAACATGATTAACTGTTGTAGGGTCAAATGTGTGGGCATGGTGATTAGGGATGACTCTGAGCTGCCTACTACAAATACCTTAAATACCAGTGATGCTTGCTTTGCTCTTCACCCTGGGGATTCACCATATGCTTCTGCTAGAGCTTCCTGGCTCCAATGATAGCAGCTCAAAGACCTAAACCAAGGCCTCTACTATGTTAAACCTCACGACATCCATTCTGTTTGTAGGAGGTCTCCCTCCCCTTTACTTTCTCATAGAAACAGTTGCCAAATCATGGGAATGTCACTTTTTGTTTTTTAAACTCCATTCTTTTCCCACTGACAAAGTTCCAGCATGCATCATCTGTTAAACTAGTGTATTCTTCTGGCTCATACCATAATCCATCTCTGTGCTACTCTCAGTAGGATTTATGGAAAAAAAAAACTTTCTTTATGCCATTTCCTGCTTAAAACCACCCTGTTACTGACAAGAGAAAAAGCCACAGGTCTAACTATTTCATTATAAAATCCTCCAAGCTTACCTTCTCTGTCATTTCTTTCAAGCTCTAGCCATCCTATGTTTTGCTTCACTAAGAAGTGGTTGTTTGGACTTTATAATATTTATATCCTGTGCAGGTCAAGATGCTATTGTCTCTACATGTACCATCTGTCTATCTTTGATTTGAATAGAGCATGCTCCTCATCTATTGTGCTTCACCATAGGTTTTCATTACCACTACAAGTATTTGAACTGGTGGCTTCTAAAGACAGATCAGGTAGGTAGCCAGATTAATGTGTAGGTCTTCTGTGCATCTTAAAATCATAAATGGTCACATATGCATACAAGAAAGTCAAACTACATAGTCAGTCTCTATGCACTAACAAGAAAGAAAAGGTGCAAAATTTCCAAATGCTAAAATGTAGAATTTTATTTGAAAAAAACAAAAATATTACATCTCTGCAGGGGACTGTATTTTCTACACAGATAAAGCCATGATAATATTCTGAGAGCTTTCATGAATATCCTTATTCAGAAAGCAGAAGTTGCCAATAGCTGACCGAGATAACCAGTCTAGATATATTAGAATTAGCTCAATTTATCTGAACAAACTGGCAACTTACAAATCTTATTGATGTTTTTAAAAGAAAGCATTTTTTCCTTAAGTGATTATGTGATATAACATGTTAATGAGCACACAAATGAACATTAATGCTGTTTTCTTCATTATATTTCATATAACCTATGAAAGTTATCTTCTGTGATGCAAATCACTGCATACAATTGCCCTTTAACAGTAATCTTCTAGTATGCAGGATATAAATCACAAAAGTGCTTGCATTTACGTTCTTTTCTTTACTCAGAAGAAAAATCTCAACCTAAGCTAATTGACTGAAAGCTTTATTTGAAAATTTCATCTTTTAAGAAAACTGAGTTATCAATGTATAAATGAAGTTACTAACTTAATTTGTAAATGCAAATCCCCAGCCATGGGTAAGAGTTGTAAATCCCTGCTCATTTGACATCATTTGGGGCCTAGAATGATTTTCTAGAACCAATATTAGACTCTAAAGATAAAATATAAAATATTATGATAAAAGTCTGGACCATTGTTCATAGCATTGCTGCTGTGACTACAAAACACTGTAAAAAGAAAACAAATATATTCAGGTTACGAACCGATTCTAGCTACTGGTGGGAATATAATTGAATCCATGTCACCTGTGGTTTTATAGTCAGTCATCCCCTCCCTATAAACCTCAGGGAACTGTAGAAGACTGGGTGGAAGGAAGATGGGGCAAATGGCTGTGAAATACAATTTTGCAAGTAAGAAAGACACAGTCATGACAATCATGAACTCACAACAGCTGTTTTCACAGAAGTTGAGCCCACATAACTGGCAGGCATGCAAGAAGATGGGACTCAAGTGATCTACCACAGTGCTGAGCTACTGGATGCAGAGTATCTGCTTGTATATAGTCCATGCTCTCAACATTAGTTTCAAACTTAGAATCACATACTTGGCCCTAATAAAACTATGTGAGCACATTAAACCAAATCAAAACTAGTAAATAGGGGAATGAAATTTAGTGTGTGTGTGTATGTGTGTGTGTGTGTGTGTGTGTGTGTGTGTGTGTGTGTGCGCGTGTGATTACTGATAGGGTTGGCAAGGAAATTGCAACGAACAAATGAAGAGTAATTCAGAATACATAATGTACACACATGAAATTACAAAAAAACAGAACTTACTAAAAATACAAAACCAGTATTAAATTATCTACTTGTTGATTCAAACATGGATGTGCCAAAAGCATCAGAGAAAAGTATACATGTTTGTCTCAAAATACAACTTCTCTTCCTATCTAGGTAAAAAATGTGTACTCTAATGTGCCCTAAGAATCTTCTACTTAATGGAATCATAGTGTGCTTTTGGCACCTAGAATAAGCATGTACTTCTTCACAGCACTACCTAGGACTAGCCCACTTGGATTTAACATACTTCTTAGAAACTATAATGGCAGTTTTGAGTTTAGTCTGAAACTTAGTCTCAAACTAGCACTGGTTTGAGTCAAAAAATTTATGGTGTTATATTAATTATGTAAAATAAAATTATTCATTTTTTCCAAGATTAAGAAATGCATCAAACCACTGTAAAATTATATCTTATATACTTTGCTAGTTATATTCTTTTAGAAATGGCTAAAGTTTTTGAAGGATAACATCTATGTTTTCAAAATATGCACCTTTAATCCAACTGTTTATATTAGAAGTAATATTTAAAAATACTGGCACTTTAAATTCATTCTAAGAACATATATATTTCTAACAACTTCATTCTTTATTCTCACAGTACTACACATAAATAAGCCTTTACAATTCCTTCTATAATTCAAGGAAGTGAAATATCTGATAAAGTATATTTACGGTACCACTGCAGCTCAAGGTAGTTTTTTTACCTCCTCCTAGGAGGACAACCCCTTCCACCCTACCCCCATATATCCTAGCACATCAATTTCTTAATACAAAGCTGAGGAACACCAATATCTTACCTGTTTGACTGCATTGTCATTTCCTAGACCACAGTCAGGGCCAGAGCACACATAGACATTGGATGGTAAATCATTGTAACAATCTCTGCTGATATCTGATGAGTCCCTCATATTGAAGTAGAGTGCCCATAGAATTCTTGGCTTTTCAACATGTTCATTTTCTAATGGTAGAAATAAATTTTACTATGTTGAAAAACATAATTTATTATACTATGTTACCAAATACCAATAAAGCCATAATTAGACTTGTAGTAAATAAGACATTTATATATAAGCACTTAGTGAATATGAAAATACAAACTCTAAGGTAAGTATATGATATTTTGAACAATGAAAGCTTTTCAATCCAGCACAAGTTAGATTTTAAAAATGATTTTGAAAGGGTGGCCAGAGAGCTCAGCAGGTTAAGACATTGGTTACCGAGCCTGAAGACTGGTGTGCAATTGCTGGGACTCACTTGATGGATGGAGAGAAACAACCGCTGAATTGTCCTCTGAGAAAATGTGCAGTGCTGCATGCATATGCACATACAAACAAATAAATAAATGCAACAAAATATTAAAGTTCCTACAATAATACCTACCCTTAAATTATCTCCCAAGTGAAAAGACAGTATAAATCATGTTTCACATAGAAAAACAACTTAATATGTTATATAGTAATAATACATATGAGATGTTAATTATATTAAAAAGACATTAGTTAGAATAAGCAAACACATAGTGAATAGAGGGAATTAATGGTTACTCAGAGGTCAGGAAGAGGGATTGGGGACAAAGGTCAGGTGGCTGTTGATGGGTATGGAGTTTTTTTGGCAGAAGCCAGAAGTAGAAACATTTTATGGTTCTTCCTAGAGATGTTCAGACAGTTCTGTGAATATACCTTTTAAAACTTGGAGTTTTCACCTGAAATGTGAAAATTTTATTGTATATGAATGATGTCTCTAAAATAGTATTTAAAATAGCATGCACAGAATTTAAAGTGATATATTCTAATACTCACTCTAAAGTTGTACGTTATTAGATCGAAAAGTCAATGGGAACCAACAAACATAAACAATTAGCAAAAAATGAGGCCAAAAGGTTGAATGTCATTTTGAGTACAAGCTCTCTCATTTAACAGCAGGCATCCATTATGTATAGTAAATAGTGACAGAGGGTCTGGGGTACATATAGGTAGAGCAGACTTAGTTCTGATTCTTCTGTTTTCAAAATTTTCCCCTAATACAGGGACTGGTACACAAAAGACATTCACTAAGTAACTTAAGAATTGATTTTAAACCTATTTTCAATAATCAAAATATCAAGTGTTTATAGAAAGGTCCAGTCTTGTTAGCCTCAATTCCTGCAGCCTATTTCTTATTATAGTGATGATCATTTCTCTGCCTCTTTCTTTTAAAATGCTATAATTATCATTCATTGAAGAAAATATTGCTGTTAATATACATATAGACTATAGTTTTCTCCAGCCCAAATTCAAATTCTGTATAATCATAATACAAAAATGTTTAAGACAGTAGTCCAAGTATGTAAGACACAGTCTGAAACATAAAGAAAATGCTAAAGGTATAATTATCCAATTATTGTTTTTATTGAATTAGTAAATGGTGTAGAATTAATTTAGCTAAATATGCTATTCAGTTAATCAGAATTCCCTAGTCCCCAGGATAAATACATCTTATTTAACTTAAAATATCTCTACTTTAGGGAGAGCAAATACGCCATTTCTCTGTTTGTCCTGGACAACTGATAATTATTAGTGGGAAAACATAAGAGACTGAGTGAAAGAAGTGATATTCTAAGGAGTCTTATTTTTATTTAACTTGTTTACATTCTATTTATTTTATGTGGCTAGGTAGATGTTTTGGTTGCCTTTATGTCTGTGCATCATGTACATGCATGGTGTCTTAGGAAGCTAAAAGACGGTATGCAATCTCCCAAGAACTGACTTACAGACAAAAGTGAGCTGCCATGTGGGGCTAGAAATTGAAGTTGGGTTCTTAACAAAAGCGGACACTCTTAACCACTGAGCTCTGTCTCCAGCTCCAAGAGATCTCTTTCTGATGCTAGGAATTGAGTCTAAAGTACCACTAATTCATGTAGGTGCACAGTAAGTGATGAAAACTACTTAGCAACAAAAGAATTCAAGAAACTGATATGTCGCAGCTAAAATCATGTGGTTTTTATTAAACTGACTAGTGATTTTAGCTTCACAAGACTGTAAGAATTTACTTGTAAACACTACCTACAAGTCATGCATCAAATTTCACAGGGATATGCCACCTAAAAGTGATGACATCAAACACTGCAGCAAGGAAGTGAGCTAACATACGGAAGGTCTTTAGTGGGGCCCAGGGCATGTCTAGGTATATATTAGGTGAGCCTGTCTTATAGTTCATAAATGTTCTGTCTCAGAGGACAGCTTTCATTCAATACAAGATGGGGCAAATGAATAGTCCAACAGAGTTTAGGGAAGAGATTTCACAAAGGTTAAAGCTTTGACAAAAAACTATGAGGAAAGTGAAAATTGACATAGCCTGAAGATCAATGGTCTGGATACAAGGGAGCCATCAAGCTTTGACCTTAGAACCTTCCAAGATACAAGTAATTGCTTCATCTTTCTTGTAGGTCAGCTGGAGGCAGAGAGAGAGAGAGAGAGAGAGAGAGAGAGAGAGAGAGAGAGAGAGAGAGAGAGAGAGAGAGAGAGAGAGAGAGAGAGAGAGAGAAAGAGCTCGAAAAATAATGTGCACACTGAAGCAAGTAATTGTCAAAACTATGAAAGTTGCCGAGGAATAGCTCATTTCCATCTGTTGGATGACATGATAGACAAAGAAGTAATGAGTGAAACAAAGTAAAATTTTGTTAATTACACAAGAGTATGCACTGAATAAAGCATGTGACAGAAAAGTACTGAAGGCAAACTAAATAAAAGCAACAAATGTCTATAGGTGCAGGTTATGAGTGAGTAGGGAGCAGTAAGATAATTTAGTTAAGCTGTTTCAGCAATGGAACACATAAAAGTGAAATAAAGATACGGCATTTGGTTTCCTGAAACAACAAATATTTAATACCCCTAAAAGCCACCAAATGCTCACATTATGAAGGAAATTTGTTTTTAGGAAACCACTGCTCTTAAGAGATAAAAATGACTACATTAGAATGAGAGGCAACCTAGATGATGCTATGATAGTGCTACATTCTAGACATTTAAAAATCCTGTACTAACAAAATGCTGTTTTACTTTGTATTGAAAATTCTTCTATTTCTGGGTAAAATAAGTAATCAGGGAAATTCTGCCATGGAGACTCACATACCACTTATATAACCACCTCTTGGTGTTTACAAGGGTATGTTAGACTCTATGGAAGGAAGTGAATTGTAAGCAATCACCTCATTTTCTAATGCACAGAATGAGGCTCATTAAGCATAAAACATCTGATATTTCTTTAGACTAAAAAACAGAGAAGAATTTAGAGCTATTTCATGTGCTTAAAGGATTCTGGTAGGTGGGTAAGAGTACTGTTATTTCTTTGGAGAGGGCAGTTCTGAAGAGCTCTGGCTGATACCCATGAACTGAAAAGGTAAGAAAGAGAGTCTTTAGAAGCTTACTACAGTTCTCCACATACATGCTCAATCAGTCTTATAGTGTTAAGGAGAATATCATCCTTTGCACAAGATGAACTTCCTTGTAAGGTGACTAGGCTGATTTTCATAAAGGTTGATGATGCATAACACCATGTAGAATGTAGAACTCAAATGGAAAAACAAAACAAACAAAAATAAAAACAAGGCCATACAGCATTATTCTGTGTTTCAGCAAAAATATTTATAATACTTTAAACCACAAAGTTTCAGATGACTGTCAAATAATCCAAACACAATAAAAGCCTGAAAATTCAAGCTTTTGTTAGAGAATATTGTGTTTTAATGTATTAAAAGTTCATATTACTCATAAAGTTCCTTATTCCTCATTTAGGCAGGAAGATGAATTGAGTTCTCTTCTGCAGGTGACTTTGCCTCTTTGACCTGCCATGGCCCAGTGCTCAGTTTATCTGGTGATTCATTTTCAATAACTCCAACAGTATTTGTTCTGACATTTTAATTAAAATATGACCACTACCTCATCCTGATGATAAAAAGGCCCATGTGTCAGTGAAAACTAGCTTTGCAGTGCCTCACTGCACCTGAGGACTCCTGGCATAGTTCTTGCTAAAGGATTTCACTCGGGTTCCAAACAATACATCATTTCAAACTGGACCACTTTAAACATTAAGATTAAACTTAAAAATCTAAAATGGCTAGTGGATTCCAGTTAATGAACATGTAATTTCTGTCAGCTTGATTTTGCAAACCAGAAAATTAAATGCATTTAGAAAGTGAAGAATAATTATATGTTTAGTGTATTATTTGGCACAGTTACAAACTGAAATTACAACAGAGACACTGTGAAATATTTCATAAATGAAAACAGTATTCATGGTTCTTATGAACAAGTTACAGATGCAATTAAAATCTAAACATAAAACTATGACTTTATATTAGGTTGAGGAATATGGCTGTATATTTATTATAACATTTCAATCAAATTTTTAACAGTAACTCAAACATTTACATGATACTTTCAAATAAAAAATGTACACAAAAAACTAAATCTAAACCAAAATGAAGCTTTTTAGATTGAAGGAATTTATTCACCTGGGATTTCATGAAGAAATTACATTTACATTAGTAGCTATAAGTGGAACACTTTGTCTTATATGTAAATGTTTATGTCCCAATCTGTAATATCTCTGCATTAAGAAAGTAGACAAAACACAGGAGACTAAAATAAATAGAACCACTATGGGTAAACATGAATGGCTGGCCTATCTGAATAAAGAATCATTTAAAGAAAATGTCAATGTAAGAATGGAAGACAGTGAAAGGATTCAAGTGAAACTGAAAATGCTTTAATGAAAGTTACCTTCACTTCCCACATGTGAAGAGGGTCTTCATGTATGTGTATTTTTGATCACATACATGAAGAAGACCTGTCAGGTTATATTCTTGACTGTTCATATCCTATACATATGATATTTGTTTCTCTCAGAGCTAAGAGTTACTTGTACCTTCTTTATGGGGGAGGAGGATGATTTTTAAAACTTCAAAGTGGAAAAACATTTTTAACTATTAGAAAGAAACACTTATAATTTGTACAGCTAAGTATTTGCCAAATAAGTAGCATTTAAAGATAATTATTTAGTCATCAGGACTTACATATTTGCCAATCTTGGCAACATTAATATATTCTGAAAGTCAAATAAAAATGATTTTATAAATAAGATGATAAAGAAAAATATGCCTTTTTCATAAAAATCCTGTAAAATAAATACAATTATAAAAAAGTGCCTGTGATCCTACCAAAATTGAGAAATTTTCCAACAGTCTTTCTTTTTCTCCCCTGGGCATGTAAGTGCACATGCATATAAATGCATATTTTGACAATTATGGAAGTTTGTCTATAAGTGTGTTTATTTTCATTAAAACTAAGAACATTAAAGAATAAACACTTCTCTTATTTACGCAGTGACTGTATTCAAACTCATTTTTAGTAATCAAGTATGTGAGAGTTATTGCTAGTAGTATTGTTTAGTTCACCTTCAGTTCTGTTCATGTGATATCTAAGGGGAAAACCATGTTGCAGTAACTTTCCATCCCAAATAATCCATTTTCTTACCTGCTTCTATTTCTGTATATGGAGTAAACAATTTCTGGACTACAGGTTCTAAATCTTCTCTTGCTGTTTTAGAAGACATGCAAGTCAAATGCACCAAATCTGGAAAAGACAAAACAAAATATTCTGACTTCCTGTTTATTGTAACTGTTTTATTCATATTCAAAGCACTATCATGGGTAGTAGTGATTAGGGAAATCATGTCCTGTGTTCAATAAATTTGAAGTCTAGTAATGAGGGGACAGGGAAAACCACTATTATTATGTTACACAAAAATTAAGTGCATATGAATGATAGTTACAAGAAAAATCAAACTAAGACCCAAGTAGCAGCTAAAGCTAACTTTGATGCTTAAGAAATCATTTGTACATGCATCCGTCCCACTCCCCCCCCCCCACATACACACAGAGAAACATCAGAGGATTTGGGAAGAAGTAGAGCATTTCTTAGCCCAAAGAAGAAAAATCCATTACATATACTTGGTCGATAATCATCTATTCATTACAGTGATTTCATAAACCTTTTTGGGGGAATACTGCTGCCTTAGTTTGAATCATAAAATTCTTCACCAGGCGGTGGTGGCACACGCCTTTAATCCCAGCACTTGGGAGGCAGAGGCAGGCGGATTTCTGAGTTCGAGGCCAGCCTGGTCTACCAGAGTGAGTTACAGGACAGCCAGGGCTACTCAGAGAAACCCTGTCTCGAAAAACCAAAAAAAAAAAAAAAAAAAAAATCTTCAAAGTCCATAAAATAGCATCAAAAGAGTCTATTTGCAGAAATTCTAAGTTACTTATTTTTGGTATGTACAAATTCATGTTGCCTAGACTTGAATAATATTTAGGTTAGAGAATGTAATATTATGTTAAAAAATACCTTTGACAAAAGTAAAATAGTATAGTCTGATAGAACACCTGAAGGCATATGTACAAAGGGAAAGTCTTATGTACTGTAAGATAGAAATGTGTACATGGATAAAATAACAGCAAAAGAAAAAAAAAGAGAAACAATCTAATAGAGAAAAAAGGGTACCAAGAAGTTCTTTTTATAGTACACCACTAAAATGTATATCTATTTCCTCTCTAAGAGTTTATTTCAAAATAGTAGAATTTTTTAAAAGCCCTGAAAAGATATTTCAAATTTTATAAAAGCCCAAATCAATACTCATCATTAAAATTTATTCTGTATCTACAGACATAGAAAAGTTAGTATAGATACACACCAGAACTTTATCCAGCCATAAAAAAAACTATATCATGTGATCTACAGGAAAATGGATGGAATTTGCTATGCCAAACAAAGTCACACTTAAAAGACAAACATCTCGAGGATTAAGGGCATCTTCTCCCACTGAGGCCAGAGCAGGCATTCTTCTGCTATGTACATGCTAAGGGCCATGTATGCTGCCTGGTTGGTGGTTCAGTCTGTCTGGGAGCTCCCTGGGATTGTGGTTAGTCGAGATTGCTGGTCTTGAGGTTGCTCTCCCCTTCAGCGTCATCAGTCCTTCCCCTAATTCAACCATAGGGAGTCCCCAACTTCAGTCCAATGGTTGGGTGTAAATATCTGCTTCTGTCTCAGTCAGCTGCTGGTAGAGTCTCTCAGAGGCCTGGTGAGGGAGGGGCATCCTCTCAGAGGCAAGGGGGAACAGGAATGGGATGAGGAAGTGTGGGACGGTAGACTGAGAGGGGAAACAAAGACTGGGATGTGAATAAATAAAATAATAATAATAAAAAGACAAACATCTTTTTTTCTTAAGTGGAATTTCAGGCTAAAGACATGAGAACTAAAGTGGAAGTATTTTGGCCCTAAGAAAAAAAGGGAGAGAGCAACACTAAGAGTGGTGGGTGTGTGTATGAATATTATCAGAGCACATTACATGAATATATGCATATGTTACAATGAAATCTGTTCCCTTGTATAATAATATAATAAAAATCAGTTCTACATGCAAATGATATAAAATATCTATGAATAAAATGGGAAACTGTGTGTGTATCTGTCTGTGAGAGAATGTGTGATGCATATGAGTGGAGGGGAGGGGAGTTCCCCTGTGAGGATGGGTTGAGGCCAGAGGCTGACATCCAGATCTTCCTCAAAAGGACTTTCTTTTCTGAAAGAGTCTTTCATGAAGCTGGAGGCTCTAGGTTTCATCTAGAATGAATTGCCAACCAGCCCTAGGGATCTGGCTCTGGCTCTCAGCTCTGAAGTGTGGGCCCCTGCTCTGGGTTTTTCATTTTTCACATGGGTTGTAGGGATGCAAACACAAGCCCTCATTTTAAACAAGTACTTTACCCACAGAGTCTCTCCCAAGCCCCTGAAAAATTTTAAACATGAGCAAAACCCAAATTTTGTAGCCCTTCTGGTCTACCAAAGAAAGTCACATTACAGGTTAGTTTATGAATTATGTTTCTCTGTTTCATGTCTTAGAGATTTTGGTTGTTATTTTAAATTGGGATTATTTTTGAAATTGAACTATCAATTTTATACCTCATGAGTCCTTTGCAGGCCCAAGCTTTAGAAACCACTTTTCTCTATTTCTTAAAACTTTTAGTCAGAGTTTCATGAACATTTGTTGCTAGTAAAATTTTCTTGTTATGAGCAGTCATTAATCTTTACCACTGCTGAAGAGACATGTGTACATACAAATGCACCAAAATATTCACTTATGATATGAGTAAAATAAAACTGGTTTCTATGTGAAATGCAGGAAACTGATCTACCAAGACAGAAGCAAATAAAGTACAAAGAGATCTGACCATCTTCAAATTAAATCTGCCAAGAAATACTCACAAAATTATTTTAAGATACATTTCTAAAATTCTTAATGAATTTTAAAAATCCTAGAATTATTTATAATACATGTCTTATTATTATTCTACCATTACTGTAGGCATGTTATAAATATTATTTTATTCGACTCATATAACAACATTATCATTTTCTAATTGAGAAAACACACAGATGGTGAAATAAAACAGATTTCCCAAAGGTAGTAAAAGGAAGAACTGGGACTGTGCTTGAACTTATCAGGTTATATACTGGTGGACCCTCTGCCTTCTCTACTCTTATGAAAAGATATAGTGTGATTGTCACCACCTACAGAAAACACACAGAGTCATTAAGATCAGTGGTACACCTGATAGCAAGAAACACTTCATACAGTATGGGAACTACATAGAAGTCACTATATAGATGTTCAACCCTTGCTTCTTCTAAAACACCAAGTGATATATTTCAATCAATTTTACTTTTCTGTTTATATTTAAAAGCATCATATATTAATGGCAACTAAATTAATGTGTACAAATTATATTATCTATTCAACCTGAAAGAAATTTAATTGTTTAAATAGTTAAAAGTTTACAGCCCTGTGAAATTCTCAAAAATTCTTTTCCATATTCTTTCTTATAATATATGCCTACTAATTAGATTCCAATAAATATATTTACAGGGATGTTATAGTTTTGCTAATATGAATAAATATTAATAATGTTAGAAATAAAAGTATTTGAAATTGTTTGAGCCTTATGAAAAACTGTATTTGTAAACATAGCTGTGTTCAAAGGATACATAATGAAATATATGTGACTGTGTTAACCTGTACAATATACTATCATATTTCTCTTCTCTATAAAACACTCACTTTTACAAGTTTAATTTTTCTCCAAGGAACTATCTCACTCAATAAATGTGAATACGTCCTACAAATCAGATCAGGCAGGGTAAACATTTTCCTAAAAGTATTATATTTAATTAGCACCTATTGACAACTGTTACTAACATTATACAATATGCAACACATGTTGCCACATTCCCCACAGTCATAATGTGAAGTTAATACTGACAAAAATAAAAGGCAAATCCTAACTGTGAGATTTACAAACTATATTTCTTTTACTTCATTCAGAAACTGCTTGAGGGCTTACTGGGCTAAAATGATGAATCAATGTACTTCATTCTTGTGTGATAACAATACATATAGATTTATATTGACATTAAGAAAGCATATTTTAAAATAACATTTAATTCTCAAAATGTAATGATAACTCTTCCAAAACCGGTTAATAATCACAACAAGTTATCACCAAAAAAAGAAAGAAAGAAAGAAAGAAAGAAAGAAAGAAAGAAAGAAAGAAAAAACCAAAAACCTAAAACTTAAAGTCAAAGTTCTTTCAACACAAAACTCAAAGTAAATATTCATAAAATTTGTTTTGGAACACTGATATCTCTCATAAGATGTTTAGGAACATATGGGATTTCCACTAAGAAATACATAGAAAGACATAGGAGTGCAACAGAAATGACAAGACTTATATCCGATATCTGAATGAGATAGTATACATGATTATATGGTCCTGGACTGGTTCATTTTTCTTCTGCTTCCTGTATCTGTAATGCTAAGGCAGTTTCTTTCTCAGGCCACAGTGTCCTCATGACTAAGCAGTGGAGTGGTGTTAGATCATCTGCACGACCACTACTAAAGTCTTATGAAGCCAACTCCTACTTAAAACCATAATTAAAAAAAATGATAATAGAATTTTAAACCAAAAATTGATAGCATTAAAACCTAAATATTAAACATGAGTAAGTAAATGGCTATTGAAAAAGGTTCTGAAGTTAGAATAGATTGAAGGTAGAATTAGGTAGAATTCACTACCTACAAGCCCACAAATCTGTTCCAAAGGTTTTTAAGGGATTTTGCAACATGCTAGTCAACCAAGTGTGTTTTGTTGTATAAGCAAAGAGATCATAATTTATATGTATAGGGGCTGATGTGGCTCATAACTTATCTTTCACATGTAGTCATAAAGCCAACTGCAATTTATGTAATATAGCACAAATAAGAATACATGGCATGTCCATAAAAGGCAAAGAGTCAGAAAACATATTTCCTTTATAGTGCCAAATAGGGAACCGAGTTTGACATCTATCACACAATTTAGTTTCAAAATGCAACCTTGAAAAACTTGACCCAACTTGCACTTTCAGAGAAAGATTTCAGGTAAAAAACATTCCAGAATGTTAACCTAAGATCAAGAAGAAAAAAAAAAAGGTAGGCTTGCTTGTAAAATAAAATCTGTGCTTTGTAACAATACTAATGAAAATAATTTGAAATATCACATTTTAAAGAAGCAATTAAAAACTGAAAGAAGATAACTGAAAACTGTTTTAAATGCTCTAAACTCATTTTATAAAAGGTATGTAAGATTTTCTCATTAGGGTTGTAAAAGCAGAAAGGAGTATACAAACAAGATCCTACATAAAACTTTAGATTATCATTATTATATATGATATTCACAAATCTATAATCATATCACAGATAAGTAACTTCCTGTAATATAAAATCCCAGAATAAAACAGCTGTTGCTGCCTGATTATTATGTATGGAGAGAAATTTCAAACCGCATAGCATATGAATAACAACTATAAAAAACCATAAACTTGAATGTCAAATGGAAAGGTTACAGAGATATTTGCTCATTCATAAGTGATTTTAGGGGAAAAAAACCCTTTCATTTACTATATAATACAACTTGTTTAGATTTTAAAAAACACAATGTCAAATTCTTAACCATCCCAGTAACACAAAACCAAATTAGCCAAGGGAACATGAATTTGAGTTAATGTAAGCATTTTTAGAAATGTAATATTACTCCTTTACAAAAGATACATTAACTTACCTAATCAGGGCTATGGAATGGACAGCTTAAGAAGCATTGGTCTCTTGTTATCATTGCAAGTATAGTAATATGCCACTTATACAAGGGATTTTTTTTACATAGTCAAAAACCAGGAAGTATACATGTTTTTCTCTCCTAATTTTGTTAAAGCACCCAAGACAGTACAAAATTTACTGCCCAATTTCTTGCTAAAGATTTTCTTATGCTAATATTACAGGTATTATAGGCAAACTAATTTGTTTTCTGACACCTCTGCATGTTATGAACAGCAGATCAGATATTTTGGAAGAGATACCAGTGTTCCAAACATGTTTTGTGAACAGTTATTTTTGGTTTGTGCTGAGAAAATTTTGACTTTTACATGTTGTGTTTTTGTTTTGTTTTCAGTACATTATGCTGATAGAAAGAGGATGCTGAAAGATGCAAGGAAATAGCCTGACAAGAAGAAAGAAGGAAGACACAGGAGTGACAACAGCACAGTAGAGGGTCATGTGCTTAGGAGCACAGGTCTAACCACCTCAGTAGCCTTCAAGGGCACAGCTGAATTACAATGGACTGTAATAAATAATGATCCTGATACCTGTAAATTATAACACAGCACAGCAAGGAAATGTGAGATATGTGTTTAAAACCTTTTCCTATGAGATTCCCTTCTAAAGTACTGAAATCGAAATTAACAAGATATCAAAAACATTTTTATTTTGAATTAAGGGATTTCTAGTTTCCTTGGGAGGCAAGTCTGCTGTAGTCTTGTTTTATAAAGGTTACTTTAATTTTACATATTTATGTGGAATAATAGTACAGTTATTCGATAAAACATGCATGCAATACATAACAATCAAACCAAGATAGTTGGCATTTTCATCTCTTTCAGCATGGCTTTGTGTATGTGATTAATACATAACAATTTTATATTTATGAGGTACAATGGTATTTCAATACATGTAAAACAAATAAAGATTAAAGTATAGTTAGTAACATATATATTCTCTCCCCAACTACACACACACACACACACACACACACACACACACCTTTTAAAAGTCAGCATTATGGGAACAATAGAAAAGTCATAACCAAGGCTACAAGAGGAAAAAGACACAATCATCAAAGTGTGCAAAGTTTTGGCTGAACAGGAACAACAAACTTAATGATTAGTTTACTTTAGAAGCACCAGAATGAACTGCATGAACAACAGATTTTTCAGTATTCTTATCGTAAGATATATATATATATATATATATATATATATATATATATACACACACACACACATATATATATACACACATATACATACATATATATGTATATATGAATGTATATATGTATATGCAGTGATGGATATGTTAATCATTTCAGGTAGAGATTTGACAATGTATATAAATAATAATATCACATTTTGCTCTTAACATATATAATTACTCTTAAAATTTTAAAAGGTAAAGACTACCATTAAAGTATAAAAAGATATCTTTAATAAAGAGTTATCAATTTTTTCTGAAAGCAGTAAGTTTGTATCAAGCATATGTTAGAAATATGTTAGAAGAACAAACTAGCGCCTGGTGGTGGTGGCGCACGCCTTTAATCCCAGCACTTGGGAGGCAGAGGCAGGCGGATTTCTGAGTTCGAGGCCAGCCTGGTCTACAAAGTGAGTTCCAGGAAAGCCAGGACTACACAGAGAAACCCTGTCTCGAAAAAACCAAAAAAAAAAAAAAAAAAAAAAAAAAAAAAAAAAAAAAAAAAAAAAAAGAACAAACTAACAGATTTTAACATCTCAAAATCTTTCAGCACTTAAATTTTTGCCCATCTTTACTATAAAAGTCATAATTTTGTATTAAGTGCATCTTACAAACAAGATGGGTAATTTCTGGAATATTTAAAATGCATTTTTTTTAACAACTATAACTTAAGTCACCAAAGTTCACATGATTTACTTTCTATGAATCTCATTTTGTTTCCTCTGAGGAATGGATAGTCAGCCTCACTGGAATATATCTGGATTACATCTGATTTACTCTGGTATAACTATATTATTACAGTGCTTGCCAACATTTGTCAAGTGATTCTTCCAATAAGAAGGATGATGAGTTTCACTCAGGATTCCATCATTACAGTCTGGTTTCAGGGCAAGTACAGGTGCTTTGTTCCATTTCTCTCTCTCTCTTACTCTCTCCCTTTCTCTCTCCCTTTCTCTCTCCCTCTCTCTCTCTCTCTCTCTCTCTCTCTCTCTCTCTCTCTCTCTCTCTCTCTCTCTTTCTCTCTGTGTAGATGTATATGTAAATGTACTTTTCTACTAATTGTGCACAGGAAAAACAAGTCACTTCAAAATCCTTTCATAGTTAAATGCCTGAAAATACATAAAGCTTGGATATGTAGAATTATCTTTGGATACTATTTTAGTTTTTGATATCTATATCACAAGCAAACTGAATTATCATTCACAATTCACCATAATTAGAATGAATATGAGAAATCCAGAAAAAAATCCAAAATGTGGACTCTTAACACATAACATAGTTCTATTTAGCATTTCCAGAATGCTTGACAAGAGAAAGAATTAAAATATATTTCTAAATTAGACTGAGGAGATAATTATGTTAATTTTAGGAGTACGTTTTATTATGTCCATGATGTGTCTTATTTAAAGCTCCAGGAGAAAAAAGAAAACCCTGAAAAGACACTGAACAGTAGTTTGGAAGAGAATGATGGTATAACATTCTGAATGAAGTAGTATGTTTATCATCAGGGAACTTCAGATGAGAAAAATAAATGAGGCAGAAGCAGGTTTGCACATTCAAAATAAAAACATAGTATATTTGTCTGTATTTTTCCCTGACTAGAAATAGATAAAAAAATGAAGAGAACAGTATTAGACACACGCACGTGGAATCCTTCTTTGATATGATCAAACTAATTCTATTTTAGAAAATAGATGAAGAACAGAACAACCTGAAACTATATGTGACATCAGTGACTCTTAGGGGAGCAACAGGAAAATCTGCCATTAAAAACCTTTTAATATCTGAGTTACAAATCACTCCTAAATATCTGTGAACAGGCTTAAAGAATAAGAAAAGGAAGAAGAGAAATCAGAAGCCAAATATCAATTAAGCTACAGTAAGTAAATGATAAATATGTCAGTTTCTATCTCAGTATCTTTAAGTCTTACTACATATTATGCCAAGCTATTAACTCTATTAACTTTAATATAACACGTACCACATAATGAATGAAAATATTTAAAATGATCAAAAACTTCTCTTTTTCTCTGGTACAAGAAAAAGTATAAGTAATGAACTCAAACTTACCTCTTTCAAGCTAGGAACAAGAGAGAGAAAACAGCCCGTTTGTCTACATTCCTGGTATTAAACTGATATGAAGTGATTAAGCTATAGTAAAAACCACAGAGACAATTGTTATCAAGGTAGAAACATGTGAGGCAGCAAGGGAATCAGAAGCCAAATGATCTTGGCCAGTTTTCTTAAAATACTGTCATATATTACAAAAAAAAAGAAAAAGAAAGAAAAAAGAAAGAAAGAAAAAGCAAAGCGTCTGCATGACTAGTGGCTTCTGGAGGCTTGTGCAACTCCATTTCTTTAAATATCATTTAGGCTAATTCCTAATGAAGACTTAGAAATACCCAGGATAGGCGGCAGATGTGGCTAGGATGTAGACCAATTGTTTTACATATGCATTCCTATCAACACACACACACACACACACACACACACACACACACACACACACACCCATAAACAAAATTAAACAGCAGAATCTTCTAGTGAAGAAACAAGACACATTAAGCTAAAAACTTTACTAAGTGAAGTGACCAATTGAGGTAATTCTGTAGACTCTTGAACCAAAGTTCTTTTCATAATACCAGTGTTCTCTTTACATTTCCTATGAAGTCAAGAGAGTAACCTATCCCCACAACTTCATGAAATTAAAATAACTTACTTAAATACATTTTCCAGCTTCATTACTTATGAAGATACAGTTCTTTAAAAATTTTCATTTTTCATTTGCTAAACCTAATAGGTACACTACTCAGAAACTTTAGGTTAGAACTTCACTTAGAGAATGTCATTTTAAAAACAAGAATGATACATACTTACTGCATAAGAATAATTTAATAAAGCTAATTAACATACTCTTTATCACACATGCTGTTATGTTTTTATAAAAGTACATCTATGTTTATTTTCATTTTTAATGGGGTTAAGCATGTAAGCCATAATCCTGTTCTTTTCATTTTGAAGAAAAAAAATTCCATCTATAGTCATGTTGAAATTGCTCTGAGAAGCAGTATATAGCACAGTGATTAAAATGGAAGTTTAAAATGTTCAAATTCTAGGTTCAAATCTTGCTTGTCCTTTCTGTCACCCTTCTTAAGAATATTTTGTTTTTGATGCTTGTATTGTCTAGCTAAAACAATAGAATGCACAGTGAGCTGTATCTAAAAATTTTTATTAGTTGTAAAAGCGTATAAAAGTCAATCATGAGCCGGGTGGTGGTGGCGCACGCCTTTAATCCCAGCACTTGGGAGGCAGAGGCAGGCGGATTTCTGAGTTCGAGGCCAGCCTGGTCTACAAAGTGAGTCCAGGACAGCCAAGGCTACACAGAGAAACCCTGTCTCGAAAAACTCAAAAAAAAAAAAAAAAAAGTCAATCATGGTACAAGCACATAGTTGGTACTTAATATATATCATCTATTACTATAGTCATTAATGTGGAATAAATAGTAAATAAAGTGGAACAGTTAATCTACAGAAAAATACAGGGCTCTATCTAAACAATGGCACAAAAGCATCATTGTAGGAATGAGCCCCTAAAAGAAACAGAGTTAACATCTAAGTTACAATTTGAAGGATGAAAAAGGAATTAAATAGTTGTTAAGGTCACTCTAGTTGAAAGGACTCATATTTGTAACGTTAATTCTGTAGACTTCTGACGTTTTGAAAACCAACTATCCATGTAAGGTAATCTGGACTGTTGTCTGTTAACTCCACTCAACTATTTCTCAATAAAATATAGAAAACACCCTAACAATAAACTCAAAGCTCTGAATTTGTTATAGTCCCTTAACTCACAAGCTAACCATCTCAAATCAGTTAAAAAAGTTAAAGAAGGATTGGGTCTAAGCCTTGTATTTCTAAATGTGTTATACAGGCACAATGCCCATGAGAGTATCAATATTCATCTCACTTTTATATCAAAAAGAATCTCGTACCAATGAAAACCTTAAATTTGAAATCAAATAAATTTTGTACCATTTAAGAAATTATAACTTCATCTTGATAATAATTATACAGATTTCTACTAATAGGTTATGGCTATGCAATAAATCCTAGCTAATCCTCCCTGTTCCAACAAAACCACTACTTTTCCCTAGAAAGACAGACCATTATTAACCACCTTAGTCCCCAAGCGCTGACTCTTCATTAACTTCTTCAAGCTGATTACGGGCGTTGAGATATTAGAAGAGGGGTGGGGGGAAGAGTAAATTGATAAGCCTCTGATGCTGTGTCTTCACTGCATCCAGATGGAATTCCAGGACATCAGAGGTTTGAGAGACCTGTCTGCTCCAGACAGCTTCCTGTCTTGGATTCTAAGAAAAAATTAAGCATCTTTGGAGTTACTTCAGTTGTGGGGAGACAGCCACCAGGCCAGAATTGCCTCTTTCCATCTACAGACAAATTACTGTCCAGAAAAGAACACACTTGCAGAATAGTTGACTGATTATATCTGCCTAGACAGCCCTTAATAATTCTGCATCACTAGGTCTGTCAGATGATTCTGGGCCAGAAGGCTTAAGATTTGATGTTCCAACATTCCGTAGTATAGGGACTGTCCAGGTGTTCAGTGGTCTCTATAAATTGGCTAAGTTTTAGAAGCTATGCTTTGTGCTTCCCACAATTATAGTTAACTCAGTCATTCTGGATTTCTGATGGGGTTGAAAACTTATAGTCTCATAGCCAATCCTGGCTATTTACTTTGAGAGAAAAGATCTGAGTGGGTGGTTTTCAGCTGACATTCATTCTAAAGCCAAGAAAAAAGCCAGGTTCAGAACTAAGCATTTTGGTTAGGAGAGATTACAGAGGTTCTGGTTAGTCAACAAAATGATGGGTATTAGGACTATCTTGTACCTCACTGGTACAAATTGGCATAATTATGCTCTAATTGTATTTTGAGAGAAAAGTTTTATTTTAACAGGAAGGGTGATATGTAGGAGGAGCTAAGGTGGGAGAAGTGCTGAGAGTAAGAGCAGGAGTAAGGAGAGGAGGAGAAGAATGAGAGGAGAAGCTAGGTGATGAGAGAGAGAGAGAGAGAGAGAGAGAGAGAGAGAGAGAGAGAGAGAGAGAGAGAGAGAGAGAGAGAGAGAGAAAGAAACAGAGGGGGAGACATGGAGGCAGATGTTCACATGTCTCCACCAGTCAAAGATAGTTTATATATCTAGGTTGGGTATTGGGTTATACTTCTGATTGAGTATTACCAAACTTATAAAGCCTTTAATTAACATGAAAAAATTGTATAAAAGCAAAAGGAGAAGGGAGCATGGGATAGGGGTTTTCTAGGGAGGGAAAATGGGGAAAGGGGATGGCATCTGAAATGTAAATAAAATATCCAAAAAAAGAGAGAAAGGAATCATATACAAAGGCATAAAGGCACAAGACAAAAACAAAACAATAAAACAAAACAAAACAGAGTAGTTAGATAACTCCTAAGAAAGAAGGGGAGAGGAGGAAATCTACCAAAGAGAAAAAAACAGTGTTGTGGAACAATAAATGGGAAACTACTGTAGGTGGGGTAAAAAGAGGGGGATGGGAGATCAGGGTAAAGGAAGGAATATGGGAAGGGACAGCTAACACTAAAGGCCTTTTGACAAAGAGTATGGAAATCTACTATAGAGGTTTGCTAAGATAATAGAGACAGCATCCCAGATAGATATCTTATGCTACCAAGTAAAAGCTCCAAGTGACAGGAATGAGTTACAGATTACTGAATTGTTGGCCAAAGGGGTTCCACAGATGCCCCCACCAAACATCAAAGGTTATTGCCATGGTTATTGGTTATTGTCCACAACCTAATGGCAAAGTCCTATTTCTGAGAACAACACTTGTGACATTGAACACTGAGATGTCTATCTGGTGCCCAACTAGAAGCTGCACCTCAGCTGATGAACATTCATGGTGCTAGGAAGTAGGCAGTCTGTAGAGTACCGAAAGAGAGAATTAATAATGAATATCATCCATATACACACTCTGTGGTCTACAATAGAGAATGGACTGCAAGATATACTAATGTTATCATGGCACAAATGTTACGGGAGTGAGGTCTACTCCATGAAAACCATACCCAAATGTCCTTTAACTGACAATAAAAATGTGGTTCATATAAACTATGAAATACTATTCAGTTAAAAAGATAAATGAAATAATGAACTCTACAGGGAAATGGATAGAACCAAAAAGATGATATTGAGTGAGGTAACCCAAGCTCAGAAAGACAAATATCACAGTTCTCTCTGATCTGTATTTGTTGAAATAAAACTAAGAAAAAATTAGTCTCATGTCAGAATCATATAAAACATTTATATACCACAGCGATTTAAAAATAATCCCATATGGTAAATTGAATTACATATTGCTATAGTTTGGACATGAACTATTTGCCACAGTTTTGTGTACTGAACACTTGCTTCCTAGCTGTGGTGCTATTTTGCTATGTTCTGTAAACTTGAACTCGCACCTACCTAGAGGAAGTGAGACACAGAGGGGAAACCCACTTCTCCCTAGGGTACTGGGCAAATATTAAGCACTGTAAAAATCACTATTAAGATTATTGTCAAGTTCTTTAAATCCATATGGTTATCACTCTTGATGTTCATTTTCTGTAAATAAGCAAAGAAATTGTGTTAAAGTCAACAATGAATAATATGGCTGAAGTTGTGGCTTTGCACTAGAACACCTAGCATATAAGAGGTTGCATGTTCAGTTCCCAGTATGATAGAAAGAAGGGGGAGGTATATCTTTACAGAGATGCACATCCGCATTCATTGCTTCTATTCACCACACTGGTAGAAGTCCTAGCTAAAACAATCGGACAAAACACAATTTTAACAAAAGATATTCACACTGGTAAAAGCTGGAGTTCATCACTGTTTGCAGATCACAAGATTTTCTGCATAGAACCTTCCAACATTAAGTAATGCATTATACAATGTATATATGTATCAAAACCAATATTGTGTCTAATAGAGATTTTTTTGTATTATATAATCATTAGAAATTTTAATAACTAAGTTTTAAAAGAAGCACTTAGAAAAGAGAGAGCGAGAGACTACTGTGCTTACATGTGCCTTTCATGCATGTCATTGTTGACGAGCATAACTCAATGACTCGAACAGCAAAACTTCCTGGCTCTTCTGCTGGCACTGTCAAAATGGAGACCTGAAAGCCAGGAATAGGTAACAGAAATAACTATTAGGTCTTTTTTATTTTGCTATCTTGATAGAGCTAACTTCCAAGTTCCCAAATATCTTTTGACATTACAAATTTGGCTTTTAATGATTTTATTTGGGAGTAAAATATGTAACACATGTCTCAATATTCCAATTTCTTCATTATATATTATTTATATGATTCTCACCAACCACGAATAATTCCAAATTTTAACACTGATTCCATCTACCACAAAGCACATACTATTCAGAAAGGAATGCAACTGTAATATTACTGTTAAAATATAAGCACTCTGCTCCTTAAAATCAGATCATATCACTAAGTGGTCTTATCTACTATTTATATGCTATTATATGGCTTGTATTTTAAAGGCTTTACATGACTACCAGACCAATGTTTCTTTGTAGAGCTAAGGTTTCAGTGTTATTCCTCTATTAAATCTGTAATCTGAGGAAATTATATCCTCTTAAAGGAAATGCTAGAAAAAGAGAATGTACCATCTTCCTTTTTCCCTACATGTGTTGTGGTTACATTTTGACTAGGACAGCCATATTCATACCCCCAAAAGGAAGCAACTACAACACATTTTTAAAATAGAAATTGTTTTGACAGCAATACTATCCTATTTGCCATCTATTTGGGGGCTTATGATATCTCAAAAACAGGTCTCCATGTTCCCTTTAACTCCCTCTGCTGCTATTAAGGAGAGAAAATGTACTTTAGCATCAAAGAGAGAGAAACCACAAGACATTGAACACTGTGAAATAATGAAATGACTAGGACTAAAATATGGCCATAACTAAAAATGTTCCTTTAATTACTCTACCAACAGCAAAGAACTTCTTTTGGTTCCTGCAATTATCATGATTTATTACTGAGATACATTCAGTATTATTCTACTGGAGCACCTCCTTCACCTGAAAGTTGAGATGTTGTCTGCCTGATGTTTCACAGAGGAGATGTTAAGGGAGAATCTAGTCAGCCCTCTAGTATCACCATGAAGTGTGCCTAGACTGTCTACTTGTTTTTCCCTGTGTTCTACGCTTCTTAGTTCTACCTATGATCAAAGTGAAGATATAAGGAGAAGTGGGAAGAGAGAAAGGGAGGGAGGAAGGGCCTGGGGGTAATAAAGGACTGTAACTTTCTCAGAAACATGGGGGGAGGATGGATCTGGAAAAGGCTGATGTGAAGCAGGGTGACCAGTTACAAGGAAGAGATGGTATATATGGGAATAGTAAATTAACCATGAAAAAGTAAAGAACCGAGAACACATTTAGAAAGTACATGGGTAGGACCCAAAGGTTGAAGACATATCAGAGAGAAGGAAGTTTGTGTGGCTCAAATAGTATCAGTTCTGTTCTCAGCAACAGTGAGCACAAGTTGACAAGCAGTGCAACAACTGAGGACAGTGGCTTTAGCTTTAAGTGACTATCTCTTGACAGACACCTAACAGACTTTTGACATATGGTTCTGGCACCCTTGGGTCTCCAGGAGGTATCCTCCAGTATTCATGTGGAGTTGAGACTATGGGGATACATGGAGTCATTTGTTGTGTGTGCAGGGAGAAGTATAATGAAGTTGGATGAAGGGAGAATTTTGATATTAAATGACAGGATAAAAAAGAGCTTCAGATATGTAGAGAAGGAATCGTCAGTGTTATGAGGAGGGTACAGGGCATGGAAACCTAAGACAGCAAAAATTATTGTCAAAACCCTCAGGAAAGTTTTGACAGAAAACATAAAAAAGTGCCCCCTGACCCTGAATATCATGATTTTTAATATATTCAGTAAGATAAATTGTGGTAGAAGTGTATGAGCAGAAGTTGCATTGTGGTTTAGAAATGACTGTGAGTTCAGGAGCTGGAAGCATCAAGAATAGTGTACAGAAAATACTATAAAAAGAAGGGAGAGGATGAGTACTCAGGAGAGATGGAGACAGAGTCAAAAGATAGGGGTTATTTTGATTGTTTTTAATTTAAAAACTCAGTGGATGTGTCTGTATGTGTGTATTTAACAGTGAGTTTTGTGTATGTATGCTCACTCAAGTGTTCATGTATGTGTCAAAGGCACTTGTGAAGGAGGTTACCAATAGACAATGAAGAGACAGACTCCTCAGTCATGTTATACATATATCGTGAGTGGTAGGGCAGAAGTTCAAGTTCCTTTGTGCATGGTGGGTATTCTATTTTGCCCAGAGAAACAAGAAAATAACCAGAGCAGGTTAGAAAATGAAGATTGGTACTAGCCATTGAGGTGAATGAGCAAGTGATCAAAAACCAGTGTGAGAATTTGTAATGTGAACAGGACCTAGCTGTGTGCAGTTGATGCCATGACTTTGTGGGAGGGCCAATCTGTTTGGTTACATAGTTTTCTTAAATGGTCCTCAGATACAATTAATAACCAGACATGGGGAAGAAAAGTTCCTCTTTTGTTGCAGTGGAAGGCCCTGCCAACATGGGAATTGGAGGTGTTAGAAGGATACCCACCATTGCATGTATGGCAAAGGAAAGGAAGAAAGTAGAAGAAAGATGATAATCAGACCTCTAATATAGAGAGGGTAATGGTTTATATGTATATGAACAGACAGAATGGGAATAAAAGATTAAAAGAGATGGTAGGGCTGGAGCAGATTTATAATCCTGTAAGTCTACAATATTCAGACTTGACTGGAACACTGATACTGCTTAAGAAAACATACATAGAACAGGGCACTCCATAAAGTAATTATTGTAGGTTTTTCTTCGAGGTTTGACTTGATTGTAAGCCTCATACTTGAAAGATGACTTCACTTGTAATTGAAAGATCAGAATTCGTCAACTCCCAAACTTACAAATAGTCCCATTTTTATCCTTTTATTTCAACATAAAGTCACATTTCTAAAGGCAGTGCTTTGCCTGGTTCATTTCTGATTTTGTTTGGACCTCAACTCATTAACTACTCTTTCCTGCCTGAGTATCTCAACTCTTTTGCTGACTGTTCAAACACATAAAATACATAGCAACCTTTTAAAAGATAGCCCTCTTCGCTTCCACATAATTCTTCAGGGGCTACATTTCACAGCTTAACTTCTAAGAATTGCCTCTACTTGTTCTCTTCACAATTCTGTCTCCCTGTCACCCTGTGATGTATTCACAAAACCTATGGTTTAATGGGAGACCCAGACCTAGCAACCAACAGTAGCAGACCAATGTGCCGAGTGAAACATCAATTGCTATATTATTTCCTTAAACTATACCACACTAATCCTTATCACAGTGAACTACACTTCCTATTTGTCTGTATCTGTACCCCCCAGGCTGTGTTGTATCTGAAGGCACATATGCTATCATAGTTATCAATGTCTTCTAGGAGGCCAGGATGTGGGCTGCTGAGTAAAAGGCACTTGTTTGCCAAGTAATTAAATGAAAGCTCACCCTTACAGCATAGAGGCCATGGTTACAAATGTAATAATATAAACTTAAAATCTGCTAAGAGTGGACTTTCACTGTTCTTGCCATAAAAATGTTATGTAAAGACAGACATATTAATTAGCGCAGGAATAAGTTCACCATTTGCATCCATTTCTTAAAATTCACAGCTTTTATTCTAAGAAAAAACATAGAGGACGGATCACCTGTTGATCTGAATCCGTTTTTAGTACAGATCCATCTGTAATCAGGACTGCCCTGGAAATTTGCCTGAAATGCACAAAAGAGGAAAGCAGTGGTTCAGATTCCACGGATAAGTTTCATTTATTGTTATGTAACCAGCAGAAGGCATGTTTCAAAGATTTAAGTAAGGATAAAAGTGTCAAAACCCAGTCAAGTCTTGCTTTAATCTTTTCTTGGCTTAAGAAAGAAGGATGCATGACCTACAGACAAACTCCAGCTGAGGCAAAGGAGAAGACATTCTGCTGGGCTTCCCTCGAAACAGAACCAAGTAGGGAAGAATAGTAAGAAATAAGAGTATACCTTTGGTTTGTTATACCTCTGCATGGTACTTGAAAAACAGAATGGTGAGAACGGTCAATATAACCACACAGACAGAAGTTTTCCCTTCCTTTGTGTAATGGGGTGGAGGACACCTTACCTGTATTGTACACGGGAACAGGTTTTCTCAGAAAGGTAACTGTCTTCAATAATGAAATGTTTAGAGATTATCCTTTGACCAAACTGATCTATCATTGCTTTACATCTATAAAGAAGATAAGCATAGAGAAAAGACCATATTAATGATGAAATAATTTAGAAAATTAAATAATGAACTGCTAACTTGAATTTGAAATCTTGTAAAGCTTAAAGAAATTGCCAACTACTCTACATTTTCTGACACTGAACTAGACATATATTTTGGTTGTTCTGACATTTTTTAAACTGTCAATACATGTCTACTGTTACTTAAATATTTATTTTGATTGTCATTAGTCTGTAAGTGTAAGTCCAGCAAAGCGTCATTGCATAATTCCAAGCTTTCCTCATATTTGGAAACATAGAAGCGGTTTCTTTGTTTAGAAAATCGGTTTTCCTTTTTATCACCTTTAACGGTTCTAAGAGGAAAAGCAAGCTGATTAAATATCGTGTTGTATCATTCACAGCCTGTAAAAGCCACTAAAGGCTTTTTATTTTTCTGTTAAGTGTTGCTTTCTCTTTTGTTCAAGAATAGCTATCTGGTCATGCATTTGATAATGTTTTAAACAGAAAAAAGAAGGAGATAGAGCTTCTTTTAATATGTTTCCACTTTACTTCAAAGGATAATCATGGAAAGATTTCTTTCAAGTGCTCTTTCCAAATAAGGAAAACACTTATGCACAGACATTCTCAGGTCTCTGTCATCTGATATGTGTTGGGACAATGAATCATATAGAACCCTCCATTGACCTTCTTTCAATGTGTCTAGATAAAAGGATGAAAATTAGAATCCATCTCCTTGCAGTGCCACAAGTTATAAATGTACTTTATAGGGCTCATTATCCAAACTAATGGACTAAGGGCAACATCCTTGAAACGGACTTACCAGCACTGACAAAGCCTCTATGCAATATTTCAGGAACTATATGCAAATGACTGTTATGTTTGCTATATCTTTTTATTATGGAAATATCAATTTCCTTTTGTCATGGCTTCTTTTGGTGCCAGAATTATTTTATTAGAAATAAACTTATATGCTGGTCCTCATAAAAATGCAAGCAAATGATTTCACATTTATATCATATATAAAAAAATTCTGCTATACGCTTGGTCTTCATATGGGTCCCCCAACAAGTGGAGCAGGGGCTGTCCCTGAGCCTGTTGCCTGCCTGCCTACCTGGCACCCCTAAATGGACCAGCTTGTCTGGCCTCAGTGGGAGAGGATTAGCCTAATCCCACAGCAACTTGATGTGTGTGTTGGGGGGCGGTATTTAGTGGGAGGTGAGACTCAGAGGGGGGCTTCCTCTTCCTACAAGTCTTCACTTTTGGTAGGATGCAGGGCGAACTTGTGTGAAGGGGCACTGGAAGGAGAAGAGGGACAGCTATTGGGTTGTAAAGTGAATAAATAAATACATTTAAAACTAACTAAACAAAATATTCTGCTATAAATAAAAGTATCCTCAATTGTTCTACACAAGACAAATAAGGGATTTATAACAGGCAGAATTAAAAATAAAATGAAGGAACTGAATTTGTATTTTGCTGATATTATTGAACAAATGGCATACCACTGCTGGCAGGTTAGACTATTAAGTTCTATTGATGTTATATGCATATGTCTAAATATTTAAGCAACTTTAATATAAATCTGTTGTACTGATACTTAAATAATTTCTCCACTTGCCTACACTCCAACTGCCCTACATTTCCTTAAACTAGAGCTCATCGTATCTATAAAATACTTCACTAAAATAGCACAAAGGACTTACATCAAATACTGGCCAAGATAACTTTTAAAAAGTGGAAAGGTAAGTTTATTTCTTAAACATTCATAAACATTTTAAAAATCAATGCACTTGAAGAAATGGAGAAAAGGCATCTGTTCAATTGTCACGATACACTGATTATATTTGCCCTATAACCACTGGCAAGCATTTCTCACTTTTAACTAAGAAGTTATAGAAATTGAAGAGGGAATAATGCAGGCAGGCAAATAAAAGGGAGTATAAAGCCCTGTGTATGTTGATAGGACTGGGGTATACATATTTGTCTTTTGTTTGAACTCAACAGGTGAGTACTTGAGGATGGGACACAACTACAATTATGTTTCAAAAGGCAATGGGAAATACTGAACTGTAGATCACGATGTTCATATTGAAATGTTAAGGTGAAATTTACTGATATCTGACGGTTACTATGGAATGTATAACAGGTGAATCGGATGGCTCAAGGGGTGAATATCTGTGAAGATGTTAGAAGAAGCAGGTAAGCTGTGACGTTCATTAGAGAAATTGAGCAGAAGATATAACAGGTGTTTATTTTAAATTCAATGTTGGCAAAACTTTTCATGTATAATGTTGGACTAGAACTGAGAGAAGAGTGTTTTCATATAAATCTTGAACCCTAGTGCATTTTGAAAGCACTCCCATTATCAAACAAACAAACAGAGCAACCCAGAAATAAACCTAGCCTTCAAGTCAAGTTTATGAAGTCTTTGCTGCTTTGTTTGCTTCCAAAGTCTAATAGAGATCCCTTGGTGACTCGCAGACACTGGTTTCAGGTGTTACAGCATCAGAAAGAATAAATGCAGATAATGCAGAGAGTAAATAATGCAAGCTCAACTATGCAGGGATAAGATGCTAATGAATGTGCCTGTTTATGCAGAAGCTTCAGATAAAACTGATTTCCAAGGGAGGAGGAGGAGCAGGAGAGGGAAACAAATCAGAATCACACCTGGGGGACTTTTCAAATAATAAGTACCCCTGGAGATTCTGATAAGCTTCCGAGTCCCAAGAAAGAATCATAGTGAAGAAGCCTCTGCTACTACTGCATCTTTATGCTGTGTGAGAAAAGTAAAGAGCTACAGACAGAGAGAAATGAGCACATCTGCACTGAGGGAGGTGACTGTTGTGGGGGCTCAGTCTCAGTCTGGTTGATGGTAACATGACTCACCTGTTAGCCTCATTCTTGCCATGAAGTACTGAGGCAGTGGGCCTAAGCAAAGCTCTGCAAACCAAGGCATGTTAAGCAAGTGGTTAAGATTTGTTTTCCCTCAGATACTTGACTTACTGCCATATATTCAGCCTAATTGGGAGAACAATGAAGAACGGATATTGATTTGGGACCTACTCTTAATCTGTATTATAAAGATTAATATAAAAATTAGATGACATTCGCTTAATGGAAAACAACAAAATGAAACAGTGCTGCCAGACACATTAAAATACCCTCCTGCCTACTCCTCCCACACAAACCCGAGGAAGCTATTAAGATTAACAGCGTTTCGAACTTAGCAGAGGGCCTTGCTGAGCCTCATAAATAGTAAATTGAGAAGGAACATGATAGGAGCTCCTAGTTACAGGGACACAATGAGCAAGCTGATCAGAAGAATCAGTGAAGCCAGACAAAACAGTTCATGGGCAAGGCTTTCTAAATCAACAAACCACAGCACTCACTCAGCTCTTGGTTCACTGATATGAGAGCAGCCATAGCAAACTGACAATAAGGGAGACAAAAAAAAAAAAAAAAAACCTCAGCAAGTCTAAAGCAAAACATCTGGAACTCAGTCAAGAAGAAAAAACAACAGTATTAACAGGTATGCAATCCCTTTGATCTTCAGAAGCCCCAGGTAATTACACAGTATGGAAATTAGAAATGAAATAATAAAAAAGAAAAATGTTAATTAAGGAAATGATAAATTCCTAATCATGGAAGGAAACAAAACAGGTGTTCCTATTGGACACAGCTTGTGAGTTTTCTCAAAGGCATTATTACATCTTTCAAAAAAAATGGCTTCAAAATAGTCACAATGATATTTCTGGGCTGACCATCTACTATAGTCATCTCAACCATTAACAAGATTGGGTTGTTAATTGTTGCTCTGACCTTTTCATAAGATGTATGTCATCTTCTAAATTATGTACTAATTTGCTCTTTCTTTATAGAGTCTATTTAATCTTCTAAGAATATTTAATTGGTAAATAAGAACCATGTATACTCAAGGAATACAATGTGATAATTTGGTGTATTATACACTGTGTGATGAATAACAGAATCATACTAACATACCCAGTCACCACCCACAGTTACCATTGGGGAGCAAAGATGTTTAAAATTGGTTCTTATCCCATTTCTTTTCAAGTACACAATTATCATTACCTACTTCCTTTATATATCTAGCATGGTATGCTCCAAACTGACTTTATCACAGCCCTACATCTGTTTTCCTCACTTGTAATCTCTCTATCAAGTACAGCTTTAACCAGCAGTTATAACTTTCCCACCCAAATCTCTCTTCATATCTAATCTGCTACTATTGTAGATTCCACCTTAAAATATTTATTGTAATTAACCTCTTCTCTCTCACTCCACTGCTACTGCCTTAGACTCTGGTTGCAGTTAATAAAACAGTGGAATGCTAAGAAGCTGATATCTCATTTAATCAACATAAAAATATGGCAAGTACCTGTGCCAAGTACTGTTCCTATAGGTAATAATGAAGATGCAGACATGGGCAATTTAAAAATAATAGTGTCACTCAGCAGTAAGGTGAGGAAAGGCCATGGCAGAGTATTAAGTGAGGGATCTAACTCAGCTTTGAATCACTTGGCAGAGTATCAGGGAATGTAGTTTAGTGGCAGTGCTACATTCACAAAGTTTGTATGGATCAAACAGAATTAAGCAAATAAATATGAGAATGTCTCAGGTACAAAAAAGCACAATCACTTCAGTGTTATCTGTCAAGGTGAGAAACAAAAAGGGCAAAGAAATGAGTGCCAGACAATGGTCAACTGTCTCCTAGAAGGCCTCCGAGTTTATCTGGAGATGACACAAAGCCATGATCTGTGAAACTAATGACTCTCAATATATAATTACTTGGGTAATTTAATTGTTTTATAATGTCTTCCAGTGGACTTTGTAAACTGCACGGAAACAAAAATCCTGATTCTCTTGTTCTCATTTGCATTCCCAGTGCCTAGTACATAGAAAACAGCTAACACTTGCATGGACTGGGGAAAGGATGGATGACTGAACTATTCTGTGAGAGTGAACAGACAGGAAAAGGGCAAACAATTGTGATTCTAGAGGTAGAGTCTCTTGTATTTTTTTTACTTTCTATTTTATTTTTATGCATATTTGTTAAATGTATGCACATAGAAAAAGTATACAATAAATATAACTTTCACTGGATTATACATTCTTTTTTTCCCAATCTGCTTTCATTATGTTCCTTCCAAATCACTACAGAAATTACTTAACACCATTTAAAAATTCTAAGTCACATTTCTTGTCAAAGTGTAAAACACAACTGGCCTTCTTCCTTCATGGCATGCCAAGGTTTCCAATTACATATGCTACTAAACTACCTGTATGTGTAATCTATGATTTTATGATATTTATCTGCTCTGGTAATATTACAACAACTATACAAGGTATGTCTTGTCAGTCACTCCACTTTTTATAATAACATTAGGGCACAGAGGGGTTAAACCTCTTGCTTAGTTTCACAAAGATTGAAAATATCAATGTCAGAATTCAAATACAGTCTATGTGACATTGAAGGCTGCAGTGTTCCATTGAATCCCAAATTACAGAGGACCTATATTTTATTTACTTTGTTTACCATCCATATCATACCATAACAGCTACCATGGGAGTTTGTAAAGTGTAAGCATAAAAGACACACTGTGCTAGTTGCTTAAAAAATAGACACAAAGTGTTCAATTTGCTTCTAATTTCTCATTACCCAATAATATGCTAACTGGCCCACATTTCAGCATATAAAACATTTTAAATTCACTTATTTCTAAATGTTAAAGAAGCATCAGCTAAGTACTTTCCAATATTATTTGACATAACCAAATAATAGGTGAAATCTAAAAGAAGACTCAATGATTACTTCTGAATTCTTCAAAACTATCTTACAAATAAGGGAATTTGCCATGAAAAGGACTTGCTATCATTCACAGCACTAATATTATTCAATAGCCCCTCTTATTGCAGGATTAGGTTTTGTTAATAAATATGGTGCTTTGGGACTTGTATGATGATACAAAAGAAGCAAGCTGCCTACTACCACAAGTTCATACAGCCAGTATATTGGGCAAGTCCATCTAGACAAAGCCTTTTAATAAATTAATATCTAGGATACTCAAGCTCATCACGAAACATAGTACTCTTGCCTAAATCTTTAAAATCACCTTACAGAGCACTGTTTCTCCGTCATATAAAAATGATCTATATTAGATCCTACTTGAGTATTGCTTATAACTAGTTTCCCATCCAAAAGTGGTGACAAGCATCTGTAATCTTGTGAAAACCTATCTCAAAATACCAAATAAACCAACAAAAAATTAATTCCTGGTGATATGTAAAAGAATATTTAGTCTATTTCCTTGGTCACTTTATAGTTTTGAAATTGCAAGTCTTATGGTAGCTAAGACCTTTAGTCTTCACCTATCTGTTCCAACTAGAATCAGTATAAGTTCATGAAAGTAGTTTGTTCAGAATAGTTCATAAATGAAAGTCCTTTATTTCAACAAATGTTATTACAGTACTAGCATACCTATTTTACGAAAGCAAGCAAGCAAGCAAGCAAGCAAGCAAGCAAGCAAGCACCAACAAGAAATATGAGCCATGCAAATTCTTCACGTCACTGAGACCAACATGTGGCACTGGAATAGTGCCTAAAAAATGATAAAAATGACCTAAGCAAATAAACACCAAACAAGCAATTGGTTATCTGGCTTTCTGTCACAGGAAAGCCTTCTTGTTTCAAAATCACTGTATAAGGAAAAACAAACTGTGAGGCATAAAGACAACAGCTCCTTTATTATCTTACATAGAGTTCTTCATGCCGAAATCTGAATATCCGAAGACTTTAGTGATAGTCCCTTGTATATTGTCACCTCTTTTATTTAGATAGTATGATTCTGTTCTGTTCGTTTGCTAATGATACTTTATAAGAACTTAAAATCATGTGTCAATTTTTATAGCATAGAGCTGCAAAGTTCCTCTTGATTAATTATTTCTAGAACTAAATCTTAGCTAAATTAACTACTTATAACACTATAATTCACTTATGAGAAATCAATGGCCAATTTATTCCATGTAGACTATACAAAATTACTACATAAAGAAACAAGCCGTTTAAGATTTTAGTTACTAAGTATTGTAATTTCAACAATACTTTCAATATAGTCCCAAAATAATCATCTATAAAATATAGGTCAATAGGTACTTGAGAATGTCTAAGAAAGAAGAAAAACAACAGTTTTAACAGCTCCTAAAATTCCATCCAGTTGAGCTATTTATTTCTTTTTCAAAGGAACACTTAGAAAGTGTACAATGGTGTTTTACCTAGATTTAATTCAGACAAGAGTGTGCATTAATAAATAATAATAAATTCTAGAAAAAAATAATTAAAATACAAAACAGAGGTAAATAGATGGTGCTCAGCTATTGTAAGAAAGTGGTAATCTCATACTTTAATCCTCAACCAGCTTGTAGCCTGATTCTGTTGTAAAAGAATTTATCCTCAGATAACAGGGCAGCATAGTTTATGACAACAATCTACCTAAAAACTCATTAAAGTCTTTTCTCTTGAAGTGACATGCATTATCAGCAGAGATTAATCTGATGAGTCTTTAGGTGAGCTCCATTTTTAAAAATGCAATAACAGAGGGCTTTGTTGTCATCTGATGAAAATCAATTAGAGGAGGTAAGGCCACAAGGAAAACTAACATCACTCATCACCTACCCCCGGCAGCTGAAATGATTTGTCTTCCAAGCTTGAATGATCAGGAGCTATAGTCAGATTGCAGGGGAATTAATTTAGTTTCTATATTCTGAACTCACTTTCCTTGTTCTGGAAGACCTAAACACAAATTACTTTTAATCAAGGTTGATATGTTATTAATACCAAGGAGGATCTTTCAAGAATCACATTTTAAAAAGCAACTTCTATATTTCTCACCCCTGTCTGGTGTATAAATATAGGAAGGTTACTTATAGCATCCTTACTTTCTGGATTCTTTATCCACTACAAGGCACTGTACAGAATGGCGAAGACAATAGATTCCACCAAACACAGCACACATTCTGGAAAGAGAATAGAAAAATGAGAATTAGGATAATTGGGTTGAAACTAAGGTAAATATATTTAGGTATCTTACACATAGTAATTGGCATTACAAAAAACAGAAATCTGATAATATATAATTTTCACTATCTATATTAAATTTTTCAGATGTAATAATAGCAATTTCTTTGTACAACAAGGAATCATGATTAATGATATAATATTGATATCTAAAATTGTAACCAAGTCAAAAGTGTCCCTAGGCATGAGTTAAAATATGTCCCCCTAAAATGAGCTCCTTCATTTCTTAGGTGCATAGAGCACAAATATCCTTCAGTGGAGATGCATGAGACACCCAAAAAGGGTAAAGAAAGACTGAGCAAGGAAGGCTTTAGGAGACTTTTGAAGATGTAAGTTACCATCAAGGTAAGCAAAAATCTCTAGGAGCCAAGACTAACTAGAAACTAAAACCTCAGAACACAGCATGAGTTAGTGCAGCAGAAGCTGTGTCAGTTGGCTAACTACTAACAACTCAACACCCATTTAGGGAGAATAAGCTTTATGATCTGGATAGGACAGAAAGCAGAAAAGGAAATCATCTCTTATGACATCTGATTAGTTAAGGAACTACACCTCTGTAAAATGATCTAGGAAAGAAATGAACTCATTACTAGGGCAGGGGGAGAAACAGAATGCTGATTTGTCTAAGCTCAGGGTAGAGGAAGCATAAGCTTCCTCTGTATTAGAATCAGGGTTCCACCCTCACAGTGAACGGAAATTTGAAATTACTCCCATTACCAAGAAAATATCAAGAAAAATGGCTCTGGGTAAATGATAATTCTAGATTTCAACTACTTTCACAGTAATGATTTAAAAATTTACAATTACAAGACACAGAAAGAAACATACCATGCCTTGAGTGAGAATTTGTAGACAAAAGTTAAAGCAGGGCTTAAGCTGTAAATCCTTATTTAGATAGAATGTAACCTCATAGGTATGCTTAAAATGAATTAATCAAAACTGTGAAAAGGAACAATAGTCATCAGAACATAGCCATCAGAACACAGTCACCAGAAAGATGACTATCGTAGACTGACTATTCCCACCAGTACACGTTCACATCCTAATTGCAGAGATCCATAGACATGTTACACTGCATGGCATGAAGGACTTTAAAGTACCTAACATTAGGGTTCCTGCAATCAGATAATTCTGGTGAGCACACCATTACAAGGGTCTTCAAAAGAAGAAACAGGAAGGTTAAAGTCAGACACATGGATATGCAGATGATCACAGAGGTCAGAGTGATGCTGTTTGTTTAAGGTGGACACACGCCAAAGAATGCAGGTGGCCTTTTTAAACTAGAAAAGGAAAGGAACAGAGCCTTCCTTCATGCCCTAAGAAGGAATGCAGTCCTGCTGGTCTCTTTCAGACTGCTGACCTCCAGGAATGTAAGATAATAAATTTACATTGTTTTATCTTACTGAGTCAGTTAGAGCAGAGGTAGAAAATTAACATATAGATATATGTATACATTGAAATGATTATGAAAGTAGTATTATGAATCAGAGTAAAATGAGCCATGGCATAAAGATTTGGGGACAACAGTTTATATTTATCAGAAGAATCATCTCTGATTCACACTGTGTTCAGAATCAATTCCAGGAAAAGTACAAGCGTAAGTATGAGAAGCAACACTAGACAAGAATATAGGAAGATATGAGTCAGAAACAGAATCTCCAGTAAAACATAAAACAGCCTAAAATCAACAAAATATAGAACTTTAAACATTTAAACATCTAGAAAAGAAAGTTAAAAGGTAAGCAATAGTTAAGAAAAGATGTAGAGCTATAATAGTAGTTATTAAATCTTTCAGTAAGAATAACAATTTGTTACAGTGAAGTTGAACATGTATACCTTTTCAGAGTAGCAAATCTTACTGCACTTAAATATTTTAGGTAATCCTAGCTATATGCATGGAAGAAGATGTGTACAACTTTTTCTTTCTTTCTGCACACATTTTAGGCCTAGGGGTTAAGGAAGAATTCTGACTGCCTGGCTTCATATGCCAACTATGCCACACACTAGCTGTGTGGCCATGGAAACAGGATAATGAGCTCCAGTATATCTAATTTTCCACACCAACCCTATACTACCACCTATTCACATAAGCTTCTTTTGAAGAATAAACAAAAAATGTTTGTAAAGAAGTTAAAAAGTAGCCGGGCAGTGGTGGCGCACGCCTTTAATCCCAGCACTTGGGAGGCAGAGGCAGGCAGATTTCTGAGTTCGAGGCCAGCCTGGTCTACAGAGTGAGTTCCAGGACAGCCAGGGCTACACAGAGAAACCCTGTCTCAAAAAACCAAAAAAAAAAAAAAAAGTTAAAAAGTATATGATATGCAGAATTATATATATGTTTATTTTTAAACAGTGGTTTTATGTACCAACATAAACCCAAAATATCTAGAGAATTCACAAATGGACATTTATATGTGCAGTAAATAATTTTAGTTTAACCAAAGAAAATCTAAGATCTAGCCACTGTCTCCAGCTTGTATGTCCTCTAAATGTCATGCCTGAAAGGAGTAGTTTTGTTTGTTTCTTTGTTTGTTTGACTTTAGACACTGGATCAAAAGATAGTTTTAAGAAATCAATTTAGGGACAGGGTGGAACAGATAGTCTTAGGATGGGAATAGTCAGGTCAACAGTTTGATCTGGGGTGAGAACTTTGGGTCATTTGATAAATATCAACTAAACTCCAAAGGGGTGGGCATTGACTTCAGCTCCAAGGGAAGTTGTGCCTAACAGTTGAAGCATCAATAAAGTTGAATACTGATGGTCAAGTACATATACATATTGGTCATATACCTGTATTTGGAGAGATTATACAAAATATTCTGATCTTTCAGTAAGGAAACAAGTTAGAAATTATAATTTGAATCCCTCAGGGCTCTGCCCCATAAACCTTGAATAACTTAGTTCTACATCCATTCTCTCCAATGAACATAACTATTATATACCAACTTTTAAAAAGTCCACCAAACTATTATACCTGAGATCAACCTCACAAAACTAACAACTATACATTTGGTTTTAGAAGTATGAATAGTTTGTGATGGCTGCACCCTATAAACATACAAACAACTGTCCAAATTCTTATATCATACAAAGGAATATCATAAATAATAAAAATGCATGAAAGCTAATCTCATCTACTAATTGTTGTGTTTTAAAAATGCAAAAGCTGATTGACAATAAAAATTTTGGAAAAAACTCCTGAGTAGCATCATTTATTTAAAAAAAATCAACTTTATATACAAAAAATCTTGAGATATATCAAAAGGATACACAAGTATGTAATGCACAAAACTTAGAGGAAACTAGAAGTAAATAGACTGGAGCAGTATCTAGGAAAGTAGAGAATGAAAGTTACAGTGAAAAGAATCAGGTGCTAGTTTCTTTACTGCTCTTCCAGAGGTCTGGTTCTCAGCACTTATATCAAAAGACTCACAACCATTTATACTCCAGCAGCAAGGGCATCTGACACACTACTCTCCCCAGGAACCTACATACACATGCTGCAAATACGCAGGCACACAGACTTACATAGAAATAAAAATGAGAAAAGCTTTAAAAAAAATTAGTTGAAATAAATGAGGCCACATTTTGAGATTTGGCAAATCTGAGCATATTGATGTTTTTTATTTTAGTCTGTGTTGAGAAAGTATTTCATAATCTATGTAGGACATAAGAAAAATTATCAATGGTGGAGATAAATGACATTCATTAAATAGGATTTAATATTTTCCTGTCTTTCCAAATTGTATCCTTTTAGATGCACATAGGCAGCTAGGCCACAGTAGAGTACGGGTTAGGTAATATTCTTCTTGTATACAACATCAGTACACAAAAAAACTTGTATTTTTTAAACAGAGAAAATTAGAATAATGCAATTAAGGACACAATAGAGCCACTAAGTAGAATTCCACATGGTTAAGAACCTGTAAACTAGCCTTGTGGTCTGGGCCTGAGCACTGAGCAGACCCTGAGCTGCAGCTCTACCCCCAATCTCAAGATCTCAGAGGAAGTGGGCCTTCCAAGGGCTCTAACCCTGGCAGTATCTTAGGTAAGGAGAAAGCAACATACAGGAAGCCTATACAACGCCAAATAGGCTAGACCAGAAAAGAAATACCTCCCATCACATAATAATCAAAACATCAAGTGCACAAAACAAAGAAATAATATTAAATGCAGTAAGAGAAAAAGGCCAAGTAACATATAAAGGCAGACCTATAAGAATTACACCAGACCTCTCACCAGATACTATAAAAGCTAGAAGATGCTAGACAGATGTCATACAAATCCTAAGAGGTCACAAATGCCAGTCCAGGCTACTATACCCAGCAAAACTCTTAATTACCATAGATGGAGAAACCAAGATATTCCACAACAAAACCAAATTTACACAATACCTTTCCACAAACCCAGCATTACAAAGGACAATAGCGGGAAAGCTCCAATACAAGGACGGAAATTATACCCTAGAAAGAGCAAGAAAGTAACCCTCTTCCAACAAATCCAAAAGAAGATAGCCACGTAAAGATAATTCCACCTCTAATAACAAAAATAACAGGAAGCAACAATCACTGTTCCTTTATATCTCTTAACATCAATGTACTCAATTCCCCAATAAAAAGACATAGGCTAATGGACTGGATATATAAACAGGACCCAGAATTTTGCTGCATACAGGAAACCCACCTCAGTGACAAAGACAGACTTTACCTTAGAATAAAAGGCTGGAAAACAAATTTTCAAGCAAATGATCCTAAGAAACAAGCTGGAGTAGCCATTCTAAAAACTCCAGCCCCAGAACACAAAGGGAGGGGCTCATGGCTCCACCTGTATAGGTAGTTGAGGCTGGTCTTGCCAGACATCAGTGAAAGTGGACAGCCTTGGTGCCTAAAAATTTGGATTCCCTAGTGTTGGGGAAATTCAAGAGCAGGGAGGGAGGAATGGGAAGATGGTAAGAGCACACCCTCATAGTAATTGGAGGAGGGGGGATGGGGTAAGGGGTTAGGCATCAGTGGAAGTGGAGGGCCTAGGTGCCCGAAAGTTTGGATTCTCTAATGTTGGGAAATTTGAGAGCAGGAAGGCAAAAATGGAGGATGGTGGGAACACATCCTCATAAAAACTCCCACAATTATATGGATTAGATATGACAGAGACAGGCTGCCAGAAGACTAGATTCCAGAATTCAAACAAAAAAAATTATCTTGATACTAAAAATTGTTTTGAGAGGATGGTTTTCAGCTGACATTCATTCTAAATCCAAGAAAAAAAAAAGCCAGGTTCAGAACTAAGTCTTTTAGTTAGGAGAGATGACAGAGGTTCTGGTTAGTCAACAAAATGATGGACTGGGTATTAGGTCTATCTTGTACCTCACTGACATAAATTGGTATAGTTATGCTCTAATTGTATTTTGAGAGAAAAGTTTTATTTTAAAAGGAAGGGTGATATGTAGGAGGAGCTAATGTGGGAGGAATAAGAAGAGGAAGAGGGGGAGTAAGGAGAGGAGGAGGAGAAGAAGAGGAGGTAGGTGACAAGAGAGAGAGAGGTGGGGGGAAACATGGAGGTGGATGTTTGAGTGTCTCTGCCGGTCAAAGTTAGTTGGTATATCTAGGTTGGGTATTGGGTTACACTTCTGATGGTACTGGCATCTTGTTATTGAGCATTACCAAATTTATAAAGCCTTTGATTAACATTAAAAACAATAGTATAAAAGCAAAAAGGAGAAGGGGGGATGGGATAGGG